>NC_086446.1:114599938-114607438 GCF_028390025.1 Pseudophryne corroboree | reverse complement strand
ACTTTTCAAATGTATTCATTTATGAACCAGTAGTTAGAAGTTGAAAAGTTCAAACAGAAACCACAAAGCTCATCTACAGCCACACCACACTGGATACGCCCAATCTCATCTGATCTTGGAAGCTAAGCAGTGTTGGGCCTGGTTAGTACTTGGATGGGAGACCACCTGGGAATACAAGGTGCTGTAGATATTTTTATACTACCAACACCGTTCTGTTGATGCATTCCATTTTCAAACGTATTCATTTATGAACCAGTAGTTAGAAGTAGAAAAGTTCTAACAGAAACCATAAAGCTCATCTACAGCCACACCACACTGGATACGCCCAATCTCATCTGATCTTGGAAGCTAAGCAGTGTTGGGCCTGGTTAGTACTTGGATGGGAGACCACCTGGGAATACAAGGTGCATTAGATAATTTTATACTGCCAACACCGTTCTGTTGATGCATTCCATTTTAAAACGTATTCATTTATGAACCAGTAGTTAGAAGTAGAAAAGTTCTAACAGAAACCACAAAGTTCATCTACAGCCACACCACACTGGATACGCCCAATCTCATCTGATCTTGGAAGCTAAGCAGTATTGGGCCTGGTTAGTACTTGGATGGGAGACCACCTGGGAATACAAGGTGCTGTAGATATTTTTTTTTATACTGCCAACACCGTTCTGTTGATGCATTCCATTTTAAAACATATTCATTTATGAACCAGTAGTTAGAAGTAGAAAAGTTCAAACAGAAACCACAAAGCTCATCTACAGCCACACCACACTGGATACGCCCAATCTCATCTGATCTTGGAAGCTAAGCAGTGTTGGGCCTGGTTAGTACTTGGATGGGAGACCACCTGGGAATACAAGGTGCTGTAGATATTTTTATACTGCCAACACCGTTCTGTTGATGCATTCACTTTTCAAATGTATTCATTTATGAACCAGTAGTTAGAAGTAGAAAAGTTCAAACAGAAACCACAAAGCTCATCTGCAGCCACACCACACTGGATACGCCCAATCTCATCTGATCTTGGAAGCTAAGCAGTGTTGGGCCTGGTCAGTACTTGTATGGGAGACCACCTTGGAATACAAGGTGCTGTAGATATTTTTATACTGCCAACACCGTTCTGTTGATGTATTCCATTTTCAAACGTATTCATTTATGAACCAGTAGTTAGAAGTAGAAAAGTTCTAACAGAAACCACAAAGGTCATCTACAGCCACACCACACTGGATACGCCCAATCTCATCTGATCTTGGAAGCTAAGCAGTGTTGGGCCTGGTTAGTTCTTGGATGGGAGACCACCTGGGAATACAAGGTACTGTAGATATTTTTATACTGCCAACACCGTTCTGTTGATGCATTCCATTTTCAAACGTATTCATTTATGAACCAGTAGTTAGAAGTAGAAAAGTTCTAACAGAAACCACAAAGCTCATCTACAGCCACACCACACTGGATACGCCCAATCTCATCTGATCTTGGAAGCTAAACAGTGTTGGGCCTGGTTAGTACTTGGATGGGAGACCACCTGGGAATGCAAGGTGCTGTAGATATTTTTATACTGCCAACACCGTTCTGTTGATGCATACCATTTTCAAACGTATTCATTTATGAACCAGTAGTTAGAAGTAGAAAAGTTCTAACAGAAACCATAAAGCTCATCTACAGCCACACCACACTGGATACGCCCAATCTCATCTGATCTTGGAAGCTAAGCAGTGTTGGTCCTGGTTAGTACTTGGATGGGAGACCAACTGGGAATACAAGGTGCTGTAGATAATTTTATACTGCCAACACCGTTCTGTTGATGCATTCCATTTTCAAACGTATTCATTTATGAACCATTAGTTAGAAGTAGAAAAGTTCTAACAGAAACCATAAAGCTCATCTACAGCCACACCACACTGGATACGCCCAATCTCATCTGATCTTGGAAGCTAAGCAGTGTTGGGCCTGGTTAGTACTTGGATGGGAGACCACCTGGGAATACAAGGTGCTGTAGATAATTTTATACTGCCAACACCGTTCTGTTGATGCATTCCATTTTCAAACGTATCCATTTATGAACCAGTAGTTAGAAGTAGAAAAGTTCTAACAGAAACCACAAAGTTCATCTACAGCCACACCACACTGGATACGCCCAATCTCATCTGATCTTGGAAGCTAAGCAGTGTTGGGACTGGTTAGTACTTGGATGGGAGACCACCTGGGAATACAGTGTGCTGTAGATATTTTTTTTTATACTGCCAACACCGTTCTGTTGATGCATTCCATTTTCAAACGTATTCATTTATGAACCAGTAGTTAGAAGTAGAAAAGTTCTAACAGAAACCACAAAGTTCATCTACAGCCACACCACACTGGATATGCCAAATCTCATCTGATCTTGGAAGCTAACCAGTGTTGGGCCTGGTTAGTACTTGGATGGGAGACCACCTGGGAATACAAGGTGCTGTAGATATTTTTATACTGCCAACACCGTTCTGTTGATGCATTCCATTTTCAAACGTATTCATTTATGAACCAGTAGTTAGAAGTAGAAAAGTTCTAACAGAAACCACAAAGCTCATCTACAGCCACACCACACTGGATACGCCCAATCTCATCTGATCTTGGAAGCTAAGCAGTGTTGGGACTGGTTAGTACTTGGATGGGAGACCACCTGGGAATACAAGGTGCTGTAGATATTTTTAAACTGCCAACACCGTTCTGTTGATGCATTCCATTTTCAAACGTATTCATTTATGAACCAGTAGTTAGAAGTAGAAAAGTTCTAACAGAAACCACTAAGCTCATCTACAGCCACACCACACTGGATACGCCCAATCTCATCTGATCTTGGAAGCTAAGCAGTGTTGGGCCTGGTTAGTACTTGGATGGGAGACCACCTGGGAATACAAGGTGCTGTAGATATTTTTTTTTATACTGCCAACACCGTTCTGTTGATGCATTCCATTTTCAAACGTATTCATTTATGAACCAGTAGTTAGAAGTAGAAAAGTTCTACCAGAAACCACAAAGTTCATCTACAGCTACACCACACTGGATACGCCCAATCACATCTGATCTTGGAAGCTAAGCAGTGTTGGGCCTGGTTAGTACTTGGATGGGAGACCACCTGGGAATACAAGGTGCTGTAGATATTTTTATACTGCCAACACCGTTCTGTTGATGCATTCCATTTTCAAACGTATTCATTTATGAACCAGTAGTTAGAAGTAGAAAAGTTCTAACAGAAACCACAAAGCTCATCTACAGCCACACCACACTGGATACGCCCAATCTCATCTGATCTTGGAAGCTAAGCAGTGTTGGGCCTGGTTAGTACTTGGATGGGAGACCACCTGGGAATACAAGGTGCTGTAGATATTTTTATACTGCCAACACCGTTCTGTTGATGCATTCACTTTTCAAATGTATTCATTTATGAACCAGTAGTTAGAAGTAGAAAAGTTCAAACAGAAACCACAAAGCTCATCTGCAGCCACACCACACTGGATACGCCCAATCTCATCTGATCTTGGAAGCTAAGCAGTGTTGGGCCTGGTCAGTACTTGTATGGGAGACCACCTGGGAATACAAGGTGCTGTAGATATTTTTATACTGCCAACACCGTTCTGTTGATGTATTCCATTTTCAAACGTATTCATTTATGAACCAGTAGTTAGAAGTAGAAAAGTTCTAACAGAAACCACAAAGGTCATCTACAGCCACACCACACTGGATACGCCCAATCTCATCTGATCTTGGAAGCTAAGCAGTGTTGGGCCTGGTTAGTACTTGGATGGGAGACCACCTGGGAATACAAGGTACTGTAGATATTTTTATACTGCCAACACCGTTCTGTTGATGCATTCCATTTTCAAACGTATTCATTTATGAACCAGTAGTTAGAAGTAGAAAAGTTCTAACAGAAACCACAAAGCTCATCTACAGCCACACCACACTGGATACGCCCAATCTCATCTGATCTTGGAAGCTAAACAGTGTTGGGCCTGGTTAGTATTTGGATGGGAGACCACCTGGGAATGCAAGGTGCTGTAGATATTTTTATACTGCCAACACCGTTCTGTTGATGCATACCATTTTCAAACGTATTCATTTATGAACCAGTAGTTAGAAGTAGAAAAGTTCTAACAGAAACCATAAAGCTCATCTACAGCCACACCACACTGGATACGCCCAATCTCATCTGATCTTGGAAGCTAAGCAGTGTTGGTCCTGGTTAGTACTTGGATGGGAGACCAACTGGGAATACAAGGTGCTGTAGATAATTTTATACTGCCAACACCGTTCTGTTGATGCATTCCATTTTCAAACGTATTCATTTATGAACCATTAGTTAGAAGTAGAAAAGTTCTAACAGAAACCATAAAGCTCATCTACAGCCACACCACACTGGATACGCCCAATCTCATCTGATCTTGGAAGCTAAGCAGTGTTGGGCCTGGTTAGTACTTGGATGGGAGACCACCTGGGAATACAAGGTGCTGTAGATAATTTTATACTGCCAACACCGTTCTGTTGATGCATTCCATTTTCAAACGTATCCATTTATGAACCAGTAGTTAGAAGTAGAAAAGTTCTAACAGAAACCACAAAGTTCATCTACAGCCACACCACACTGGATACGCCCAATCTCATCTGATCTTGGAAGCTAATCAGTGTTGGGACTGGTTAGTACTTGGATGGGAGACCACCTGGGAATACAGTGTGCTGTAGATATTTTTTTTTATACTGCCAACACCGTTCTGTTGATGCATTCCATTTTCAAACGTATTCATTTATGAACCAGTAGTTAGAAGTAGAAAAGTTCTAACAGAAACCACAAAGTTCATCTACAGCCACACCACACTGGATATGCCAAATCTCATCTGATCTTGGAAGCTAACCAGTGTTGGGCCTGGTTAGTACTTGGATGGGAGACCACCTGGGAATACAAGGTGCTGTAGATATTTTTATACTGCCAACACCGTTCTGTTGATGCATTCCATTTTCAAACGTATTCATTTATGAACCAGTAGTTAGAAGTAGAAAAGTTCTAACAGAAACCACAAAGCTCATCTACAGCCACACCACACTGGATACGCCCAATCTCATCTGATCTTGAAAGCTAAGCAGTGTTGGGACTGGTTAGTACTTGGATGGGAGACCACCTGGGAATACAAGGTGCTGTAGATATTTTTAAACTGCCAACACCGTTCTGTTGATGCATTCCATTTTCAAACGTATTCATTTATGAACCAGTAGTTAGAAGTAGAAAAGTTCTAACAGAAACCACTAAGCTCATCTACAGCCACACCACACTGGATACGCCCAATCTCATCTGATCTTGGAAGCTAAGCAGTGTTGGGCCTGGTTAGTACTTGGATGGGAGACCACCTGGGAATACAAGGTGCTGTAGATATTTTTTTTTATACTGCCAACACCGTTCTGTTGATGCATTCCATTTTCAAACGTATTCATTTATGAACCAGTAGTTAGAAGTAGAAAAGTTCTACCAGAAACCACAAAGTTCATCTACAGCTACACCACACTGGATACGCCCAATCACATCTGATCTTGGAAGCTAAGCAGTGTTGGGCCTGGTTAGTACTTGGATGGGAGACCACCTGGGAATACAAGGTGCTGTAGATATTTTTATACTGCCAACACCGTTCTGTTGATGCATTCCATTTTCAAACGTATTCATTTATGAACCAGTAGTTAGAAGTAGAAAAGTTCTAACAGAAACCACAAAGCTCATCTACAGCCACACCACACTGGATACGCCCAATCTCATCTGATCTTGGAAGCTAAGCAGTGTTGGGCCTGGTTAGTACTTGGATGGGAGACCACCTGGGAATACAAGGTGCTGTAGATATTTTTATACTGCCAACACCGTTCTGTTGATGCATTCACTTTTCAAATGTATACATTTATGAACCAGTAGTTAGAAGTAGAAAAGTTCTAACAGAAACCACAAAGTTCATCTACAGCCACACCACACTGGATACGCCCAATCTCATCTGATCTTGGAAGCTAAGCAGTGTTGGGACTGGTTAGTACTTGGATGGGAGACCACCTGAGAATACAGTGTGCTGTAGATATTTTTTTTTATACTGCCAACACCGTTCTGTTGATGCATTCCATTTTCAAACGTATTCATTTATGAACCAGTAGTTAGAAGTAGAAAAGTTCTAACAGAAACCACAAAGTTCATCTACAGGCACACCACACTGGATACGCCAAATCTCATCTGATCTTGGAAGCTAACCAGTGTTGGGCCTGGTTAGTACTTGAATGGGAGACCACCTGGGAATACAAGGTGCTGTAGATATTTTTATACTGCCAACACCGTTCTGTTGATGCATTCCATTTTCAAACGTATTCATTTATGAACCAGTAGTTAGAAGTAGAAAAGTTCTAACAGAAACCATAAAGCTCATCTACAGCCACACCACACTGGATACGCCCAATCTCATCTGATCTTGGAAGCTAAGCAGTGTTGGGCCTGGTTAGTACTTGGATGGGAGACCACCTGGGAATACAAGGTGCTGTAGATATTTTTATACTGCCAACACCGTTCTGTTGATGCATTCACTTTTCAAATGTATTCATTTATGAACCAGTAGTTAGAAGTAGAAAAGTTCTAACAGAAACCATAAAGCTCATCTACAGCCACACCACACTGGATACGCCCAATCTCATCTGATCTTGAAAGCTAAGCAGTGTTGGGCCTGGTTAGTACTTGGATGGGAGACCACCTGGGAATACAAGGTGCTGTAGATAATTTTATACTGCCAACACCGTTCTGTTGATGCATTCCATTTTCAAACGTATTCATTTATGAACCAGTAGTTAGAAGTAGAAAAGTTCTAACAGAAACCACAAAGTTCATCTACAGCCACACCACACTGGATACGCCCAATCTCATCTGATCTTGGAAGCTAAGCAGTGTTGGGACTGGTTAGTACTTGGATGGGAGACCACCTGGGAATACAGTGTGCTGTAGATATTTTTTTTTATACTGCCAACACCGTTCTGTTGATGCATTCCATTTTCAAACGTATTCATTTATGAACCAGTAGTTAGAAGTTGAAAAGTTCAAACAGAAACCACAAAGCTCATCTACAGCCACACCACACTGGATACACCCAATCTCATCTGATCTTGGAAGCTAAGCAGTGTTGGGCCTGGTCAGTACTTGTATGGGAGACCACCTGGGAATACAAGGTGCTGTAGATATTTTTATACTGCCAACACCGTTCTGTTGATGCATTCCATTTTCAAACGTATTCATTTATGAACCAGTAGTTAGAAGTAGAAAAGTTCTAACAGAAACCACAAAGCTCATCTACAGCCACACCACACTGGATACGCCCAATCTCATCTGATCTTGAAAGCTAAGCAGTGTTGGGCCTGGTTAGTACTTGGATGGGAGACCACCTGGGAATACAAGGTGCTGTAGATAATTTTATACTGCCAACACCGTTCTGTTGATGCATTCCATTTTCAAACGTA
>NC_086446.1:114587438-114594938 GCF_028390025.1 Pseudophryne corroboree | reverse complement strand
TAGAAGTAGAAAAGTTCTAACAGAAACCACAAAGTTCATCTACAGCCACACCACACTGGATACGCCCAATCTCATCTGATCTTGGAAGCTAAGCAGTGTTGGGACTGGTTAGTACTTGGATGGGAGACCACCTGGGAATACAGTGTGCTGTAGATATTTTTTTTTATACTGCCAACACCGTTCTGTTGATGCATTCCATTTTCAAACGTATTCATTTATGAACCAGTAGTTAGAAGTAGAAAAGTTCTAACAGAAACCACAAAGTTCATCTACAGCCACACCACACTGGATACGCCAAATCTCATCTGATCTTGGAAGCTAACCAGTGTTGGGCCTGGTTAGTACTTGGATGGGAGACCACCTGGGAATACAAGGTGCTGTAGATATTTTTATACTGCCAACACCGTTCTGTTGATGCATTCCATTTTCAAACGTATTCATTTATGAACCAGTAGTTAGAAGTAGAAAAGTTCTAACAGAAACCATAAAGCTCATCTACAGCCACACCACACTGGATACGCCCAATCTCATCTGATCTTGGAAGCTAAGCAGTGTTGGGCCTGGTTAGTACTTGGATGGGAGACCACCTGGGAATACAAGGTGCTGTAGATATTTTTATACTGCCAACACCGTTCTGTTGATGCATTCACTTTTCAAATGTATTCATTTATGAACCAGTAGTTAGAAGTTGAAAAGTTCAAACAGAAACCACAAAGCTCATCTACAGCCACACCACACTGGATACGCCCAATCTCATCTGATCTTGGAAGCTAAGCAGTGTTGGGCCTGGTTAGTACTTGGATGGGAGACCACCTGGGAATACAAGGTGCTGTAGATATTTTTATACTACCAACACCGTTCTGTTGATGCATTCCATTTTCAAACGTATTCATTTATGAACCAGTAGTTAGAAGTAGAAAAGTTCTAACAGAAACCATAAAGCTCATCTACAGCCACACCACACTGGATACGCCCAATCTCATCTGATCTTGGAAGCTAAGCAGTGTTGGGCCTGGTTAGTACTTGGATGGGAGACCACCTGGGAATACAAGGTGCATTAGATAATTTTATACTGCCAACACCGTTCTGTTGATGCATTCCATTTTAAAACGTATTCATTTATGAACCAGTAGTTAGAAGTAGAAAAGTTCTAACAGAAACCACAAAGTTCATCTACAGCCACACCACACTGGATACGCCCAATCTCATCTGATCTTGGAAGCTAAGCAGTATTGGGCCTGGTTAGTACTTGGATGGGAGACCACCTGGGAATACAAGGTGTTGTAGATATTTTTTTTTATACTGCCAACACCGTTCTGTTGATGCATTCCATTTTAAAACATATTCATTTATGAACCAGTAGTTAGAAGTAGAAAAGTTCAAACAGAAACCACAAAGCTCATCTACAGCCACACCACACTGGATACGCCCAATCTCATCTGATCTTGGAAGCTAAGCAGTGTTGGGCCTGGTTAGTACTTGGATGGGAGACCACCTGGGAATACAAGGTGCTGTAGATATTTTTATACTGCCAACACCGTTCTGTTGATGCATTCACTTTTCAAATGTATTCATTTATGAACCAGTAGTTAGAAGTAGAAAAGTTCAAACAGAAACCACAAAGCTCATCTGCAGCCACACCACACTGGATACGCCCAATCTCATCTGATCTTGGAAGCTAAGCAGTGTTGGGCCTGGTCAGTACTTGTATGGGAGACCACCTTGGAATACAAGGTGCTGTAGATATTTTTATACTGCCAACACCGTTCTGTTGATGTATTCCATTTTCAAAC
The DNA here is from genome assembly GCF_028390025.1 of Pseudophryne corroboree. Taxonomy (NCBI): domain Eukaryota; kingdom Metazoa; phylum Chordata; class Amphibia; order Anura; family Myobatrachidae; genus Pseudophryne; species Pseudophryne corroboree. The sequence continues at coordinate 114,593,145 of NC_086446.1, read as the reverse complement.
GTATTCATTTATGAACCAGTAGTTAGAAGTAGAAAAGTTCTAACAGAAACCACAAAGGTCATCTACAGCCACACCACACTGGATACGCCCAATCTCATCTGATCTTGGAAGCTAAGCAGTGTTGGGCCTGGTTAGTACTTGGATGGGAGACCACCTGGGAATACAAGGTACTGTAGATATTTTTATACTGCCAACACCGTTCTGTTGATGCATTCCATTTTCAAACGTATTCATTTATGAACCAGTAGTTAGAAGTAGAAAAGTTCTAACAGAAACCACAAAGCTCATCTACAGCCACACCACACTGGATACGCCCAATCTCATCTGATCTTGGAAGCTAAACAGTGTTGGGCCTGGTTAGTACTTGGATGGGAGACCACCTGGGAATGCAAGGTGCTGTAGATATTTTTATACTGCCAACACCGTTCTGTTGATGCATACCATTTTCAAACGTATTCATTTATGAACCAGTAGTTAGAAGTAGAAAAGTTCTAACAGAAACCATAAAGCTCATCTACAGCCACACCACACTGGATACGCCCAATCTCATCTGATCTTGGAAGCTAAGCAGTGTTGGTCCTGGTTAGTACTTGGATGGGAGACCAACTGGGAATACAAGGTGCTGTAGATAATTTTATACTGCCAACACCGTTCTGTTGATGCATTCCATTTTCAAACGTATTCATTTATGAACCATTAGTTAGAAGTAGAAAAGTTCTAACAGAAACCATAAAGCTCATCTACAGCCACACCACACTGGATACGCCCAATCTCATCTGATCTTGGAAGCTAAGCAGTGTTGGGCCTGGTTAGTACTTGGATGGGAGACCACCTGGGAATACAAGGTGCTGTAGATAATTTTATACTGCCAACACCGTTCTGTTGATGCATTCCATTTTCAAACGTATCCATTTATGAACCAGTAGTTAGAAGTAGAAAAGTTCTAACAGAAACCACAAAGTTCATCTACAGCCACACCACACTGGATACGCCCAATCTCATCTGATCTTGGAAGCTAAGCAGTGTTGGGACTGGTTAGTACTTGGATGGGAGACCACCTGGGAATACAGTGTGCTGTAGATATTTTTTTTTATACTGCCAACACCGTTCTGTTGATGCATTCCATTTTCAAACGTATTCATTTATGAACCAGTAGTTAGAAGTAGAAAAGTTCTAACAGAAACCACAAAGTTCATCTACAGCCACACCACACTGGATATGCCAAATCTCATCTGATCTTGGAAGCTAACCAGTGTTGGGCCTGGTTAGTACTTGGATGGGAGACCACCTGGGAATACAAGGTGCTGTAGATATTTTTATACTGCCAACACCGTTCTGTTGATGCATTCCATTTTCAAACGTATTCATTTATGAACCAGTAGTTAGAAGTAGAAAAGTTCTAACAGAAACCACAAAGCTCATCTACAGCCACACCACACTGGATACGCCCAATCTCATCTGATCTTGGAAGCTAAGCAGTGTTGGGACTGGTTAGTACTTGGATGGGAGACCACCTGGGAATACAAGGTGCTGTAGATATTTTTAAACTGCCAACACCGTTCTGTTGATGCATTCCATTTTCAAACGTATTCATTTATGAACCAGTAGTTAGAAGTAGAAAAGTTCTAACAGAAACCACTAAGCTCATCTACAGCCACACCACACTGGATACGCCCAATCTCATCTGATCTTGGAAGCTAAGCAGTGTTGGGCCTGGTTAGTACTTGGATGGGAGACCACCTGGGAATACAAGGTGCTGTAGATATTTTTTTTATACTGCCAACACCGTTCTGTTGATGCATTCCATTTTCAAACGTATTCATTTATGAACCAGTAGTTAGAAGTAGAAAAGTTCTACCAGAAACCACAAAGTTCATCTACAGCTACACCACACTGGATACGCCCAATCACATCTGATCTTGGAAGCTAAGCAGTGTTGGGCCTGGTTAGTACTTGGATGGGAGACCACCTGGGAATACAAGGTGCTGTAGATATTTTTATACTGCCAACACCGTTCTGTTGATGCATTCCATTTTCAAACGTATTCATTTATGAACCAGTAGTTAGAAGTAGAAAAGTTCTAACAGAAACCACAAAGCTCATCTACAGCCACACCACACTGGATACGCCCAATCTCATCTGATCTTGGAAGCTAAGCAGTGTTGGGCCTGGTTAGTACTTGGATGGGAGACCACCTGGGAATACAAGGTGCTGTAGATATTTTTATACTGCCAACACCGTTCTGTTGATGCATTCACTTTTCAAATGTATACATTTATGAACCAGTAGTTAGAAGTTGAAAAGTTCAAACAGAAACCACAAAGCTCATCTACAGCCACACCACACTGGATACGCCCAATCTCATCTGATCTTGGAAGCTAAGCAGTGTTGGGCCTGGTCAGTACTTGTATGGGAGACCACCTGGGAATACAAGGTGCTGTAGATATTTTTATACTGCCAACACCGTTCTGTTGATGCATTCCATTTTCAAACGTATTCATTTATGAACCAGTAGTTAGAAGTAGAAAAGTTCTAACAGAAACCACAAAGCTCATCTACAGCCACACCACACTGGATACGCCCAATCTCATCTGATCTTGAAAGCTAAGCAGTGTTGGGCCTGGTTAGTACTTGGATGGGAGACCACCTGGGAATACAAGGTGCTGTAGATAATTTTATACTGCCAACACCGTTCTGTTGATGCATTCCATTTTCAAACGTATTCATTTATGAACCAGTAGTTAGAAGTAGAAAAGTTCTAACAGAAACCACAAAGTTCATCTACAGCCACACCACACTGGATACGCCCAATCTCATCTGATCTTGGAAGCTAAGCAGTGTTGGGACTGGTTAGTACTTGGATGGGAGACCACCTGGGAATACAGTGTGCTGTAGATATTTTTTTTTATACTGCCAACACCGTTCTGTTGATGCATTCCATTTTCAAACGTATTCATTTATGAACCAGTAGTTAGAAGTAGAAAAGTTCTAACAGAAACCACAAAGTTCATCTACAGCCACACCACACTGGATACGCCAAATCTCATCTGATCTTGGAAGCTAACCAGTGTTGGGCCTGGTTAGTACTTGGATGGGAGACCACCTGGGAATACAAGGTGCTGTAGATATTTTTATACTGCCAACACCGTTCTGTTGATGCATTCCATTTTCAAACGTATTCATTTATGAACCAGTAGTTAGAAGTAGAAAAGTTCTAACAGAAACCACAAAGCTCATCTACAGCCACACCACACTGGATACGCCCAATCTCATCTGATCTTGGAAGCTAAGCAGTGTTGGGCCTGGTTAGTACTTGGATGGGAGACCACCTGGGAATACAAGGTGCTGTAGATATTTTTATACTGCCAACACCGTTCTGTTGATGCATTCCATTTTCAAACGTATTCATTTATGAACCAGTAGTTAGAAGTAGAAAAGTTCTACCAGAAACCACAAAGTTCATCTACAGCCACACCACACTGGATACGCCCAATCACATCTGATCTTGGAAGCTAAGCAGTGTTGGGCCTGGTTAGTACTTGGATGGGAGACCACCTGGGAATACAAGGTGCTGTAGATATTTTTATACTGCCAACACCGTTCTGTTGATGCATTCCATTTTCAATCGTATTCATTTATGAACCAGTAGTTAGAAGTAGAAAAGTTCTAACAGAAACCACAAAGCTCATCTACAGCCACACCACACTGGATACGCCCAATCTCATCTGATATTGGAAGCTAAGCAGTGTTGGGCCTGGTTAGTACTTGGATGGGAGACCACCTGGGAATACAAGGTGCTGTAGATATTTTTATACTGCCAACACCGTTCTGTTGATGCATTCACTTTTCAAATGTATTCATTTATGAACCAGTAGTTAGAAGTTGAAAAGTTCAAACAGAAACCACAAAGCTCATCTACAGCCACACCACACTGGATACGCCCAATCTCATCTGATCTTGGAAGCTAAGCAGTGTTGGGCCTGGTCAGTACTTGTATGGGAGACCACCTGGGAATACAAGGTGCTGTAGATATTTTTATACTGCCAACACCGTTCTGTTGATGCATTCCATTTTCAAACGTATTCATTTATGAACCAGTAGTTAGAAGTAGAAAAGTTCTAACAGAAACCACAAAGCTCATCTACAGCCACACCACACTGGATACGCCCAATCTCATCTGATCTTGGAAGCTAAACAGTGTTGGGCCTGGTTAGTACTTGGATGGGAGACCACCTGGGAATACAAGGTGCTGTATATATTTTTATACTGCCAACACCGTTCTGTTGATGCATTCCATTTTCAAACGTATTCATTTATGAACCAGTAGTTAGAAGTAGAAAAGTTCTAACAGAAACCATAAAGCTCATCTACAGCCACACCACACTGGATACGCCCAATCTCATCTGATCTTGGAAGCTAAGCAGTGTTGGGCCTGGTTAGTACTTGGATGGGAGACCACCTGTGTATACAAGGTGCTGTAGATAATTTTATACTGCCAACACCGTTCTGTTGATGCATTCCATTTTCAAATGTATTCATTTATGAACCAGTAGTTAGAAGTAGAAAAGTTCTAACAGAAACCACAAAGTTCATCTACAGCCACACCACACTGGATACGCCCAATCTCATCTGATCTTGGAAGCTAAGCAGTGTTGGGCCTGGTTAGTACTTGGATGGGAGACCACCTGGAAATACAAGGTGCTGTAGATATTTTTATACTACCAACACCGTTCTGTTGATGCATTCCATTTTCAAACGTATTCATTTATGAACCAGTAGTTAGAAGTAGAAAAGTTCTAACAGAAACCATAAAGCTCTTCTACAGGCACACCACACTGGATATGCCCAATTTCATCTGATCTAGGAAGCTAAGCAGTGTTGGGAATGGTTAGTACTTGGATGGGAGACCACCTGGGAATACAAGGTGCTGTAGATATTTTTATACTACCAACACCGTTCTGTTGATGCATTCCATTTTCAAACGTATTCATTTTTGAACCAGTAGTTAGAAGTAGAAAAGTTTTAACTGAAACCATAATGCTCATCTACAGCCACACCACACTGGATACGCCCAATCTCATCTGATCTTGGAAGCTAAGCAGTTTTGGGCCTGGTTAGTACTTGGATGGGAGACCACCTGGGAATACAAGGTGCTGTAGATATTTGTATACTACCAACACCGTTCTGTTGATGCATTCCATTTTCAAACGTATTCATTTATGAACCAGTAGTTAGAAGTAGAAAAGTTCTACCAGAAACCACAAAGTTCATCTACAGCCACACGACACTGGATACGCCCAATCACATCTGATCTTGGAAGCTAAGCAGTGTTGGGCCTGGTTAGTACTTGGATGGGAGACCACCTGGGAATACAAGGTGCTGTAGATATTTTTATACTGCCAACACCGTTCTGTTGATGCATTCCATTTTCAAACGTATTCATTTATGAACCAGTAGTTACAAGTAGAAAAGTTCTAACAGAAACCACAAAGCTCATCTACAGCCACACCACACTGGATACGCCCAATCTCATCTGATCTTGGAAGCTAAGCAGTGTTGGGCCTGGTTAGTACTTGGATGGGAGACCACCTGGGAATACAAGGTGCTGTAGATATTTTTATACTGCCAACACCGTTCTGTTGAGGCATTCACTTTTCAAATGTATTCATTTATGAACCAGTAGTTAGAAGTTGAAAAGTTCAAACAG
>NC_086446.1:114579938-114582438 GCF_028390025.1 Pseudophryne corroboree | reverse complement strand
ACACTGGATACGCCCAACCTCATCTGATCTTGGAAGCGAAGCAGTGTTGGGCCTGGTTAGTACTTGGATGGGAGACCACCTGGGAATACAAGGTGCTGTAGCTATTTTTATACTGCCAACACCGTTCTGTTGATGCATTCATTTTCAAACGTATTCATTTATGAACCAGTAGTTAGAAGTACAAAAGTTCTAACAGAAACCACAAAGCTCATCTACAGTAACACCATACTGAATACGCCCAATCTCATCTGATCTTGGAAGCTAAGCAGTGTTGGGACTGGTTAGTACTTGGATGGGAGACCACCTGGGAATACAAGGTGCTGTATATATTTTTATACTGCCAACACCGTTCTGTTGATGCATTCCATTTTCAAACGTATTCATTTATGAACCAGTAGTTAGAAGTAGAAAAGTTCTAACAGAAACCATAAAGCTCATCTACAGCCACACCACACTGGATACGCCCAATCTCATCTGATCTTGGAAGCTAAGCAGTGTTGGGCCTGGTTAGTACTTGGATGGGAGACCACCTGTGTATACAAGGTGCTGTAGATAATTTTATACTGCCAACACCGTTCTGTTGATGCATTCCATTTTCAAACGTATTCATTTATGAACCAGTAGTTAGAAGTAGAAAAGTTCTAACAGAAACCACAAAGCTCATCTACAGCCACACCACACTGGATACGCCCAATCTCATCTGATCTTGGAAGCTAAGCAGTGTTGGGCCTGGTTAGTACTTGGATGTGAGACCACCTAGGAATATAAGGTGCTGTAGATATTTTTATACTGCCAACACCGTTCTGTTGATGCATTCCATTTTCAAATGTATTCATTTATGAACCAGTAGTTAGAAGTAGAAAAGTTCTAACAGAAACCAGAAAGTTCATCTACAGCAACACCACACTGGATACGCCCAACCTCATCTGATCTTGGAAGCGAAGCAGTGTTGGGCCTGGTTAGTACTTGGATGGGAGACCACCTGGGAATACAAGGTGCTGTAGCTATTTTTATACTGCCAACACCGTTCTGTTGATGCATTCATTTTCAAACGTATTCATTTATGAACCAGTAGTTAGAAGTACAAAAGTTCTAACAGAAACCACAAAGCTCATCTACAGTAACACCATACTGAATACGCCCAATCTCATCTGATCTTGGAAGCTAAGCAGTGTTGGGACTGGTTAGTACTTGGATGGGAGACCACCTGGGAATACAAGGTGCTGTATATATTTTTATACTGCCAACACCGTTCTGTTGATGCATTCCATTTTCAAACGTATTCATTTATGAACCAGTAGTTAGAAGTAGAAAAGTTCTAACAGAAACCATAAAGCTCATCTACAGCCACACCACACTGGATACGCCCAATCTCATCTGATCTTGGAAGCTAAGCAGTGTTGGGCCTGGTTAGTACTTGGATGGGAGACCACCTGTGTATACAAGGTGCTGTAGATAATTTTATACTGCCAACACCGTTCTGTTGATGCATTCCATTTTCAAACGTATTCATTTATGAACCAGTAGTTAGAAGTAGAAAAGTTCTAACAGAAACCACAAAGTTCATCTACAGCCACACCACACTGGATACGCCCAATCTCATCTGATCTTGGAAGCTAAGCAGTGTTGGGCCTGGTTAGTACTTGGATGGGAGACCACCTGGAAATACAAGGTGCTGTAGATATTTTTATACTACCAACACCGTTCTGTTGATGCATTCCATTTTCAAACGTATTCATTTATGAACCAGTAGTTAGAAGTAGAAAAGTTCTAACAGAAACCATAAAGCTCTTCTACAGGCACACCACACTGGATATGCCCAATTTCATCTGATCTAGGAAGCTAAGCAGTGTTGGGAATGGTTAGTACTTGGATGGGAGACCACCTGGGAATACAAGGTGCTGTAGATATTTTTATACTACCAACACCGTTCTGTTGATGCATTCCATTTTCAAACGTATTCATTTTTGAACCAGTAGTTAGAAGTAGAAAAGTTTTAACTGAAACCATAATGCTCATCTACAGCCACACCACACTGGATACGCCCAATCTCATCTGATCTTGGAAGCTAAGCAGTTTTGGGCCTGGTTAGTACTTGGATGGGAGACCACCTGGGAATACAAGGTGCTGTAGATATTTGTATACTACCAACACCGTTCTGTTGATGCATTCCATTTTCAAACGTATTCATTTATGAACCAGTAGTTAGAAGTAGAAAAGTTCTACCAGAAACCACAAAGTTCATCTACAGCCACACGACACTGGATACGCCCAATCACATCTGATCTTGGAAGCTAAGCAGTGTTGGGCCTGGTTAGTACTTGGATGGGAGACCACCTGGGAATACAAGGTGCTGTAGATATTTTTATACTGCCAACACCGTTCTGTTGATGCATTCCATTTTCAAACGTATTCATTTATGAACCAGTAGTTACAAGTAGAAAAGTTCTAACAGAAACCACAAAGCTCATCTACAGCCACACCACACTGGATACGCCCA
>NC_086446.1:114534938-114569938 GCF_028390025.1 Pseudophryne corroboree | reverse complement strand
ACCACCTGGGAATACAAGGTGCTGTAGATATTTTTATACTGCCAACACCGTTCTGTTGATGCATTCCATTTTCAAACGTATTCATTTATGAACCAGTAGTTAGTTGTAGAAAAGTTCTAACAGAAACCACAAAGCTCATCTACAGCCACACCACACTGGATACGCCCAATCTCATCTGATCTTGGAAGCTAAGCAGTGTTGGGCCTGGTTGGTACTTGGATGGGAGACCACCTGGGAATACAAGGTGCTGTAGATATTTTTATACTGCCAACACCGTTCTGTTGATGCATTCCATTTTCAAACGTATTCATTTATGAACCAGTAGTTAGAAGTAGAAAAGTTCTAACAGAAACCACAAAGCTCATCTACAGCCACACCACACTGGATACGCCCAATCTCATCTGATCTTGGAAGCTAAGCAGTGTTGGGCCTGGTTAGTACTTGGATGGGAGACCACCTGGGAATACAAGGTGCTGTAGATATTTTTATACTGCCAACACCGTTCTGTTGATGCATTCCATTTTCAAATGTATTCATTTATGAACCAGTAATTAGAAGTAGAAAAGTTCTAACAGAAACAACAAAGCTCATCTACAGCCACATCACATTGGATACGCCCAATCTCATCTGATCTTGGAAGCTAAGCAGTGTTGGGCCTGGTTAGTACTTGGATGGAAGACCACCTGGGAATACAAGGTGCTGTAGATATTTTTATACTGCCAACACCGTTCTGTTGATGCATTCCATTTTCAAACGTTTTCATTTATGAACCAGTAGTTAGAAGTAGAAAAGTTCTAACAGAAACCACAAAGCTCATCTACAGCCACACCACACTGGATACGCCCAATCTCATCTGATCTTGGAAGCTAAGCAGTGTTGGGCCTGGTTAGTACTTGGATGGGAGACCACCTGGGAATACAAGGTGCTGTAGATATTTTTATACTGCCAACACCGGTCTGTTGATGCATTCCATTTTCAAACGTTTTCATTTATGAACCAGTAGTTAGAAGTAGAAAAGTTCTAACAGAAACCACAAAGCTCATCTACAGCCACACCACACTGGATACGCCCAATCTCATCTGATCTTGGAAGCTAAGCAGTGTTGGGCCTGGTTAGTACTTGGATGGGAGACCACCTAGGAATACAAGGTGCTGTAGATATTTTTATACTGCCAACACCGTTCTGTTGATGCATTCAATTTTCAAACGTTTTCATTTATGAACCAGTAGTTAGAAGTAGAAAAGTTCTAACAGAAACCACAAAGCTCATCTACAGCCACACCACACTGGATACGCCCAATCTCATCTGATCTTGGAAGCTAAGCAGTGTTGGGCCTGGTTAGTACTTGGATGGGAGACCACCTGGGAATACAAGGTGCTGAAGATATTTTTATACTGCCAACACCGTTCTGTTGATGCATTCCATTTTCAAACGTATTCATTTATGAACCAGTAGTTAGAAGTAGAAAAGTTCTAACAGAAACCACAAAGTTCATCTACAGCCACACCACACTGGATACGCCCAATCTCATCTGATCTTGGAAGCTAAGCAGTGTTGGGCCTGGTTAGTACTTGGATGGGAGACCACCTGGGAATACAAGGTGCTGTAGATATTTTTATACTGCCAACACCGTTCTGTTGATGCATTCCATTTTCAAACGTATTCATTTATGAACCAGTAGTTAGAAGTAGAAAAGTTCTAACAGAAACCACAAAGCTCATCTACAGCCACACCACACTGGATACGTCCAATCTCATCTGATCTTGGAAGCTAAGCAGTGTTGGGCCTGGTTAGTACTTGGATGGGAGACCACCTGGGAATACAAGGTGCTGTAGATATTTTTATACTGCCAACACCTTTCTGTTGATGCATTCCATTTTCAAACGTATTCATTTATGAACCAGTAGTTAGAAGTAGAAAAGTTCTAACAGAAACCACAAAGCTCATCTACAGCCACACCACACTGGATACATCCAATCTCATCTGATCTTGGAAGCTAAGCAGTGTTGGGCCTGGTTAGTACTTGGATGGGAGACCACCTGGGAATACAAGTTGCTGTAGATATTTTTATACTGCCAACACCGTTCTGTTGATGCATTCCATTTTAAAACGTATTCATTTATGAACCAGTAGTTAGAAGTAGAAAAGTTCTAACAGAAACCAGAAAGTTCATCTACAGCAACACCACACTGGATACGCCCAATCTCATCTGATCTTGGAAGCTAAGCAGTGTTGGGCCTGGTTAGTACTTGGATGGGAGACCACCTGGGAATACAAGGTGCTGTAGATATTTTTATACTGCCAACACCGTTCTGTTGATGCATTCCATTTTCAAACGTATTCATTTATGAACCAGTAGTTAGAAGTAGAAAAGTTCTAACAGAAACCATAAAGCTCATCTACAGCAACACCACACTTGATACGCCCAATCTCATCTGATCTTGGAAGCTAAGCAGTGTTTGGCCTGGTTAGTACTTGGATGGGAGACCACCTGGGAATACAAGGTGCTGTAGATATTTTTATACTGCCAACACCGTTCTGTTGATGCATTCCATTTTCAAACGTATTCATTTATGAACCAGTAGTTAGAAGTAGAAAAGTTCTAACAGAAACGACAAAGCTCATCTACAGCCACACCACACTGGATACGCCCAATCTCATCTGATCTTGGAAGCTAAGCAGTGTTGGGCCTGGTTAGTACTTGGATGGGAGACCACCTGGGAATACAAGGTGCTTAGATATTTTTATACTGCCAACACCGTTCTGTTGATGCATTCCATTTTCAAACGTATTCATTTATGAACCAGTAGTTAGAAGTAGAAAATTTCTAACAGAAACCACAAAGCTCATCTACAGCCACACCACACTAGATACGCCCAATCTCATCTGATCTTGGAAGCTAAGCAGTGTTGGGCATGGTTAGTACTTGGATGGGAGACCACCTGGGAATACAAGGTGCTGTAGATATTTTTATACTGCAAACACCGTTCTGTTGATGCATTCCATTTTCAAACGTATTCATTTATGAACCAGTAGTTAGAAGTAGAAAAATTCTAACAGAAACCACAAAGCTCATCTACAGCCACACCACACTGGATACGCCCAATCTCATCTGATCTTGGAAGCTAAGCAGTGTTGGGCCAGGTTAGTACTTGGATGGGAGACCACCTAGGAATACAAGGTGCTGTAGATATTTTTATACTACCAACACCGTTCTGTTGATGCATTCCATTTTCAAACGTATTCATTTATGAAACAGTAGTTAGAAGTAGAAAAGTTCTAACAGAAACCATAAAGCTCATCTACAGCCACACCACACTAGATACGCCCAATCTCATCTGATCTTGGAAGCTAAGAAGTGTTGGGCCTGGTTAGTACTTGGATGGGAGACCACATGGGAATACAAGGTGCTGTAGATATTTTTATACTGCCAACACCGTTCTGTTGATGCATTCCATTTTCAAACGTATTCATTTATGAACCAGTAGTTAGAAGTAGAAAAGTTCTAACAGAAACCACAAAGCTCATCTACAGCCACACCACACTGGATACGTCCAATCTCATCTGATCTTGGAAGCTAAGCAGTGTTGGGCCTGGTTAGTACTTGGATGGGAGACCACCTGGGAATACAAGGTGCTGTAGATATTTTTATACTGCCAACACCTTTCTGTTGATGCATTCCATTTTCAAACGTATTCATTTATGAACCAGTAGTTAGAAGTAGAAAAGTTCTAACAGAAACCACAAAGCTCATCTACAGCCACACCACACTGGATACGCCCAATCTCATCTGATCTTGGAAGCTAAGCAGTGTTGGGCCTGGTTAGTACTTGGATGGGAGACCACCTGGGAATACAAGTTGCTGTAGATATTTTTATACTGCCAACACCGTTCTGTTGATGCATTCCATTTTAAAACGTATTCATTTATGAACCAGTAGTTAGAAGTAGAAAAGTTCTAACAGAAACCAGAAAGTTCATCTACAGCAACACCACACTGGATACGCCCAATCTCATCTGATCTTGGAAGCTAAGCAGTGTTGGGCCTGGTTAGTACTTGGATGGGAGACCACCTGGGAATACAAGGTGCTGTAGATATTTTTATACTGCCAACACCGTTCTGTTGATGCATTCCATTTTCAAACGTATTCATTTATGAACCAGTAGTTAGAAGTAGAAAAGTTCTAACAGAAACCATAAAGCTCATCTACAGCAACACCACACTTGATACGCCCAATCTCATCTGATCTTGGAAGCTAAGCAGTGTTTGGCCTGGTTAGTACTTGGATGGGAGACCACCTGGGAATACAAGGTGCTGTAGATATTTTTATACTGCCAACACCGTTCTGTTGATGCATTCCATTTTCAAACGTATTCATTTATGAACCAGTAGTTAGAAGTAGAAAAGTTCTAACAGAAACGACAAAGCTCATCTACAGCCACACCACACTGGATACGCCCAATCTCATCTGATCTTGGAAGCTAAGCAGTGTTGGGCCTGGTTAGTACTTGGATGGGAGACCACCTGGGAATACAAGGTGCTTAGATATTTTTATACTGCCAACACCGTTCTGTTGATGCATTCCATTTTCAAACGTATTCATTTATGAACCAGTAGTTAGAAGTAGAAAAGTTCTAACAGAAACCACAAAGCTCATCTACAGCCACACCACACTAGATACGCCCAATCTCATCTGATCTTGGAAGCTAAGCAGTGTTGGGCATGGTTAGTACTTGGATGGGAGACCACCTGGGAATACAAGGTGCTGTAGATATTTTTATACTGCAAACACCGTTCTGTTGATGCATTCCATTTTCAAACGTATTCATTTATGAACCAGTAGTTAGAAGTAGAAAAATTCTAACAGAAACCACAAAGCTCATCTACAGCCACACCACACTGGATACGCCCAATCTCATCTGATCTTGGAAGCTAAGCAGTGTTGGGCCTGGTTAGTACTTGGATGGGAGACCACCTAGGAATACAAGGTGCTGTAGATATTTTTATACTACCAACACCGTTCTGTTGATGCATTCCATTTTCAAACGTATTCATTTATGAAACAGTAGTTAGAAGTAGAAAAGTTCTAACAGAAACCATAAAGCTCATCTACAGCCACACCACACTAGATACGCCCAATCTCATCTGATCTTGGAAGCTAAGAAGTGTTGGGCCTGGTTAGTACTTGGATGGGAGACCACATGGGAATACAAGGTGCTGTAGATATTTTTATACTGCCAACACCATTCTGTTGATGCATTCCATTTTCAAACGTATTCATTTATGAACCAGTAATTAGAAGTAGAAAAGTTCTAACAGAAACCATAAAGCTCATCTAGAGCCAAGCCACACTGGATACGCCCAATCTCATCTGATCTTGGAAGCTAAGCAGTGTTGGGCCTGGTTAGTACTTGGATGGGAGACCACCTGGGAATACAAGGTGCTGTAGATATTTTTATACTGCCAACACCATTCTGTTGATGCATTCCATTTTCAAACATATTCATTTATGAACCAGTAGTTAGAAGTAGAAAAGTTCTACCAGAAACCACAAAGCTCATCTACAGCCACACCACACTGGATACGCCCAATCTCATCTGATCTTGGAAGCTAAGCAGTGTTGGGCCAGGTTAGTACTTGGATGGGAGACCACCTGGGAATACAAGATGCTGTAGATATTTTTATACTGCCAACACCGTTCTGTTGATGCATTCCATTTTCAAACGTCTTCATTTATGAACCAGTAGTTAGAAGTAGAAAAGTTCTAACAGAAACAACAAAGCTCATCTACAGCCACAGCACACTGGATACGCCCAATCTCATCTAATCTTGGAAGCTAAGCAGTGTTGGGCCTGGTTAGTACTTGGATGGGAGACCACCTGGGAATACAAGGTGCTGTAGATATTTTTATACTGCCAACACCGGTCTGTTGATGCATTCCATTTTCAAACGTTTTAATTTATGAACCAGTAGTTAGAAGTAGAAAAGTTCTAACAGAAACCATAAAGCTCATCTAGAGCCAAGCCACACTGGATACGCCCAATCTCATCTGATCTTGGAAGCTAAGCAGTGTTGGGCCTGGTTAGTACTTGGATGGGAGACCACCTGGGAATACAAGGTGCTGTAGATATTTTTATACTGCCAACACCGTTCTGTTGATGCATTCCATTTTCAAACGTATTCATTTATGAACCAGTAGTTAGAAGTAGAAAAGTTCTAACAGAAACCACAAAGCTCATCTACAGCCACACCACATTGGATACGCCCAATCTCATCTGATCTTGGAAGCTAAGCAGTGTTGGGCCTGGTTAGTACTTGGATGGGAGACCACCTGGGAATACAAGGTGCTGTAGATATTTTTATACTGCCAACACCGTTCTGTTGATGCATTCCATTTTCAAACGTATTCATTTATGAACCAGTAGTTAGAAGTAGAAAAGTTCTAACAGAAACAACAAAGCTCATCTACAGCCACAGCACACTGGATACGCCCAATCTCATCTAATCTTGGAAGCTAAGCAGTGTTGGGCCTGGTTAGTACTTGGATGGGAGACCACCTGGGAATACAAGGTGCTGTAGATATTTTTATACTGCCAACACCGTTCTGTTGATGCATTCCATTTTCAAACGTTTTCATTTATGAACCAGTAGTTAGAAGTAGAAAAGTTCTAACAGAAACCACAAAGCTCATCTACAGCCACACCACACTGGATACGCCCAATCTCATCTGATCTTGGAAGCTAAGCAGTGTTGTGCCTGGTTAGTACTTGGGTGGGAGACCAAATGGGAATGCAAGGTGCTGTAGATATTTTTATACTGCCAACACCGGTCTGTTGATGCATTCCATTTTCAAACGTTTTCATTTATGAACCAGTAGTTAGAAGTAGAAAAGTTCTAACAGAAACCACAAAGCTCATCTACAGCCACACCACACTGGATACGCCCAATCTCATCTGATCTTGGAAGCTAAGCAGTGTTGGGCCTGGTTAGTACTTGGATGGGAGACCACCTAGGAATACAAGGTGCTGTAGATATTTTTATACAGCCAACACCGTTCTGTTGATGCATTCAATTTTCAAATGTATTCATTTATGAACCAGTAGTTAGAAGTAGAAAAGTTCTAACAGAAACCAGAAAGTTCATCTACAGCAACACCACACTGGATACGCCCAATCTCATCTGATCTTGGAAGCTAAGCAGTGTTGGGCCTGGTTAGTACTTGGATGGGAGACCACCTGGGAATACAAGGTGCTGTAGATATTTTCATACTGCCAACACCGTTCTGTTGATGCATTCAATTTTCAAATGTATTCATTTATGAACCAGTAGTTAGAAGTAGAAAAGTTCAAACAGAAACCACAAAGCTCATCTACAGCCACACCACACTGGATACGCCCAATCTCATCTGATCTAGGAAGCTAAGCAGTGTTGGGCCTGGTTAGTACTTGGATGGGAGACCACCTGGGAATACAAGGTGCTGTAGATATTTTTATACTACCAACACCGTTCTGTTGATGCATTCCATTTTCAAACGTATTCATTTATGAACCAGTAGTTAGAAGTAGAAAAGTTCTAACAGAAACCATAAAGCTCATCTACAGCCACACCACACTGGATACGCCCAATCTCATCTGATCTTGGAAGCTAAGCAGTGTTGGGCCTGGTTAGTACTTGGATGGGAGACCACCTGGGAATACAAGGTGCTGTAGATATTTTTATACTACCAACACCGTTCTGTTGATGCATTCCATTTTCAAACGTATTCATTTATGAACCAGTAGTTAGAAGTAGAAAAGTTCTAACAGAAACCACAAAGCTCATCTACAGCCACACCACACTGGATACGCCCAATCTCATCTGATATTGGAAGCTAAGCAGTGTTGGGCCTGGTTAGTACTTGGATGGGAGACCACTTGGGAATACAAGGTGCTGTAGATATTTTTATACTGCCAACACCGTTCTGTTGATGCATTCCATTTTCAAACGTATTCATTTATGAACCAGTAGTTAGAAGTAGAAAAGTTCTAACAGAAACCACAAAGCTCATCTACAGTCACACCACACTGGATACGCCCAATCTCATCTGATATTGGAAGCTAAGCAGTGTTAGGCCTGGTTAGTACTTAGATGGGAGACCACCTGGGAATACAAGGTGCTTAGATATTTTTATACTGCCAACACCGTTCTGTTGATGCATTCCATTTTCAATCGTATTCATTTATGAACCAGTAGTTAGAAGTAGAAAATTTCTAACAGAAACCACAAAGCTCATCTACAGCCACACCACACTGGATACGCCCAATCTCATATGATTTTGGAAGCTAAGCAGTGTTGGGCCTGGTTAGTACTTGGATGGGAGACCACCTGGGAATACAAAGTGCTGTAGATATTTTTATACTGCAAACACCGTTCTGTTGATGCATTCCATTTTCAAACGTTTTCATTTATGAACCAGTAGTTCGAAGTAGAAAAGTTCTAACAGAAACCACAAAGCTCATCTACAGCCACACCACACTGGATACGCCCAATCTCATCTGATCTTGGAAGCTAAGCAGTGTTGGGCCTGGTTAGTACTTGGATGGGAGACCACCTGGGAATACAAGGTGCTGTAGATATTTTTATACTACCAACACCGTTCTGTTGATGCATTCCATTTTCAAACGTATTCATTTATGAAACAGTAGTTAGAAGTAGAAAAGTTCTAACAGAAACCGTAAAGCTCATCTACAGCCACACCACACTAGATACGCCCAATCTCATCTGATCTTGGAAGCTAAGCAGTGTTGGGCCTGGTTAGTACTTGGATGGGAGACCACCTGGGAATACAAGGTGCTGTAGATATTTTTATACTACCAACACCGTTCTGTTGATGCATTCCATTTTCAAATGTATTCATTTATGAACCAGTAGTTAGAAGTAGAAAAGTACTAACAGAAACCATAAAGCTCTTCTACAGCCACACCACACTGGATATGCCCAATCTCATCTGATCTTGGAAGCTAAGCAGTGTTGGGCCTGGTTAGTACTTGGATGGGAGACCACCTGGGAATACAATGTGCTGTAGATATTTTTATACCGCCAACACCGTTCTGTTGATGCATTCCATTTTCAAACGTATTCATTTATGAACCAGTAGTTAGAAGTAGAATAGTTCTAACAGAAACCACAAAGCTCATCTACAGCCACACCACACTGGATACGCCCAATCTCATCTGATCTTGGAAACTAAGCAGTGTTGGGCCTGGTTAGTACTTGGATGGGAAACCACCTGGGAATACAAGGTGCTGTAGATATTTTTATACTGCCAACACCGTTCTGTTGATGCATTCCATTTTCAAACGTATTCATTTATGAACCAGTAGTTAGAAGTAGAAAAGTTCTAACAGAAACCATAAAGCTCATCTACAGCAACACCACACTGGATACGCCCAATCTCATCTGATCTTGGAAGCTAAGCAGTGTTGGGCCTGGTTAGTACTTGGATGGGAGACCACCTGGGAATACAAGGTGCTGTAGATATTTTTATACTGCCAACACCGTTCTGTTGATGCATTCCATTTTCAAACGTATTCATTTATGAACCAGTAGTTAGAAGTAGAAAAGTTCTAACAGAAACCATAAAGCTCATCTACAGCAACACCACACTTGATACGCCCAATCTCATCTGATCTTGGAAGCTAAGCAGTGTTTGGCCTGGTTAGTACTTGGATGGGAGACCACCTGGGAATACAAGGTGCTGTAGATATTTTTATACTGCCAACACCGTTCTGTTGATGCATTCCATTTTCAAACGTATTCATTTATGAACCAGTAGTTAGAAGTAGAAAAGTTCTAACAGAAACGACAAAGCTCATCTACAGCCACACCACACTGGATACGCCCAATCTCATCTGATCTTGGAAGCTAAGCAGTGTTGGGCCTGGTTAGTACTTGGATGGGAGACCACCTGGGAATACAAGGTGCTTAGATATTTTTATACTGCCAACACCGTTCTGTTGATGCATTCCATTTTCAAACGTATTCATTTATGAACCAGTAGTTAGAAGTAGAAAATTTCTAACAGAAACCACAAAGCTCATCTACAGCCACACCACACTGGATACGCCCAATCTCATCTGATCTTGGAAGCTAAGCAGTGTTGGGCATGGTTAGTACTTGGATGGGAGACCACCTGGGAATACAAGGTGCTGTAGATATTTTTATACTGCAAACACCGTTCTGTTGATGCATTCCATTTTCAAACGTATTCATTTATGAACCAGTAGTTAGAAGTAGAAAAATTCTAACAGAAACCACAAAGCTCATCTACAGCCACACCACACTGGATACGCCCAATCTCATCTGATCTTGGAAGCTAAGCAGTGTTGGGCCTGGTTAGTACTTGGATGGGAGACCACCTGGGAATACAAGGTGCTGTAGATATTTTTATACTACCAACACCGTTCTGTTGATGCATTCCATTTTCAAACGTATTCATTTATGAAACAGTAGTTAGAAGTAGAAAAGTTCTAACAGAAACCATAAAGCTCATCTACAGCCACACCACACTAGATACGCCCAATCTCATCTGATCTTGGAAGCTAAGAAGTGTTGGGCCTGGTTAGTACTTGGATGGGAGACCACCTGGGAATACAAGGTGCTGTAGATATTTTTATACTGCCAACACCATTCTGTTGATGCATTCCATTTTCAAACGTATTCATTTATGAACCAGTAATTAGAAGTAGAAAAGTTCTAACAGAAACCATAAAGCTCATCTAGAGCCAAGCCACACTGGATACGCCCAATCTCATCTGATCTTGGAAGCTAAGCAGTGTTGGGCCTGGTTAGTACTTGGATGGGAGACCACCTGGGAATACAAGGTGCTGTAGATATTTTTATACTGCCAACACCATTCTGTTGATGCATTCCATTTTCAAACATATTCATTTATGAACCAGTAGTTAGAAGTAGAAAAGTTCTAACAGAAACCACAAAGCTCATCTACAGCCACACCACACTGGATACGCCCAATCTCATCTGATCTTGGAAGCTAAGCAGTGTTGGGCCAGGTTAATACTTGGATGGGAGACCACCTGGGAATACAAGGTGCTGTAGATATTTTTATACTGCCAACACCGTTCTGTTGATGCATTCCATTTTCAAACGTCTTCATTTATGAACCAGTAGTTAGAAGTAGAAAAGTTCTAACAGAAACAACAAAGCTCATCTACAGCCACAGCACACTGGATACGCCCAATCTCATCTAATCTTGGAAGCTAAGCAGTGTTGGGCCTAGTTAGTATTTGGATGGGAGACCACCTGGGAATACAAGGTGCTGTAGATATTTTTATACTGCCAACACCGGTCTGTTGATGCATTCCATTTTCAAACGTTTTAATTTATGAACCAGTAGTTAGAAGTAGAAAAGTTCTAACAGAAACCATAAAGCTCATCTAGAGCCAAGCCACACTGGATACGCCCAATCTCATCTGATCTTGGAAGCTAAGCAGTGTTGGACCTGGTTAGTACTTGGATGGGAGACCACCTGGGAATACAAGGTGCTGTAGATATTTTTATACTGCCAACACCGTTCTGTTGATGCATTCCATTTTCAAACGTATTCATTTATGAACCAGTAGTTAGAAGTAGAAAAGTTCTAACAGAAACCACAAAGCTCAT
This sequence comes from Pseudophryne corroboree, assembly GCF_028390025.1. NCBI lineage: Eukaryota > Metazoa > Chordata > Amphibia > Anura > Myobatrachidae > Pseudophryne > Pseudophryne corroboree. The sequence goes on along the minus strand of NC_086446.1, from coordinate 114,558,277 downwards.
TTACAGCCACACCACATTGGATACGCCCAATCTCATCTGATCTTGGAAGCTAAGCAGTGTTGGGCCTGGTTAGTACTTGGATGGGAGACCACCTGGGAATACAAGGTGCTGTAGATATTTTTATACTGCCAACACCGTTCTGTTGATGCATTCCATTTTCAAACGTATTCATTTATGAACCAGTAGTTAGAAGTAGAAAAGTTCTAACAGAAACAACAAAGCTCATCTACAGCCACAGCACACTGGATACGCCCAATCTCATCTAATCTTGGAAGCTAAGCAGTGTTGGGCCTGGTTAGTACTTGGATGGGAGACCACCTGGGAATACAAGGTGCTGTAGATATTTTTATACTGCCAACACCGTTCTGTTGATGCATTCCATTTTCAAACGTTTTCATTTATGAACCAGTAGTTAGAAGTAGAAAAGTTCTAACAGAAACCACAAAGCTCATCTACAGCCACACCACACTGGATACGCCCAATCTCATCTGATCTTGGAAGCTAAGCAGTGTTGTGCCTGGTTAGTACTTGGATGGGAGACCAAATGGGAATACAAGGTGCTGTAGATATTTTTATACTGCCAACACCGGTCTGTTGATGCATTCCATTTTCAAACGTTTTCATTTATGAACCAGTAGTTAGAAGTAGAAAAGTTCTAACAGAAACCACAAAGCTCATCTACAGCCACACCACACTGGATACGCCCAATCTCATCTGATCTTGGAAGCTAAGCAGTGTTGGGCCTGGTTAGTACTTGGATGGGAGACCACCTAGGAATACAAGGTGCTGTAGATATTTTTATACTGCCAACACCGTTCTGTTGATGCATTCAATTTTCAAATGTATTCATTAATGAACCAGTAGTTAGAAGTAGAAAAGTTCTAACAGAAACCAGAAAGTTCATCTACAGCAACACCACACTGGATACGCCCAATCTCATCTGATCTTGGAAGCTAAGCAGTGTTGGGCCTGGTTAGTACTTGGATGGGAGACCACCTGGGAATACAAGGTGCTGTAGATATTTTCATACTGCCAACACCGTTCTGTTGATGCATTCAATTTTCAAATGTATTCATTTATGAACCAGTAGTTAGAAGTAGAAAAGTTCAAACAGAAACCACAAAGCTCATCTACAGCCACACCACACTGGATACGCCCAATCTCATCTGATCTAGGAAGCTAAGCAGTGTTGGGCCTGGTTAGTACTTGGATGGGAGACCACCTGGGAATACAAGGTGCTGTAGATATTTTTATACTACCAACACCGTTCTGTTGATGCATTCCATTTTCAAACGTATTCATTTATGAACCAGTAGTTAGAAGTAGAAAAGTTCTAACAGAAACCATAAAGCTCATCTACAGCCACACCACACTGGATACGCCCAATCTCATCTGATCTTGGAAGCTAAGCAGTGTTGGGCCTGGTTAGTACTTGGATGGGAGACCACCTGGGAATACAAGGTGCTGTAGATGTTTTTATACTACCAACACCGTTCTGTTGATGCATTCCATTTTCAAACGTATTCATTTATGAACCAGTAGTTACAAGTAGAAAAGTTCTAACAGAAACCACAAAGCTCATCTACAGCCACACCACACTGGATACGCCCAATCTCATCTGATATTGGAAGCTAAGCAGTGTTGGGCCTGGTTAGTACTTGGATGGGAGACCACTTGGGAATACAAGGTGCTGTAGATATTTTTATACTGCCAACACCGTTCTGTTGATGCATTCCATTTTCAAACGTATTCATTTATGAACCAGTAGTTAGAAGTAGAAAAGTTCTAACAGAAACCACAAAGCTAATCTACAGCCACACCACACTGGATACGCCCAATCTCATCTGATATTGGAAGCTAAGCAGTGTTGGGCCTGGTTAGTACTTGGATGGGAGACCACCTGGGAATACAAGGTGCTTAGATATTTTTATACTGCCAACACCGTTCTGTTGATGCATTCCATTTTCAATCGTATTCATTTATGAACCAGTAGTTAGAAGTAGAAAATTTCTAACAGAAACCACAAAGCTCATCTACAGCCACACCACACTGGATACGCCCAATCTCATATGATTTTGGAAGCTAAGCAGTGTTGGGCATGGTTAGTACTTGGATGGGAGACCACCTGGGAATACAAGGTGCTGTAGATATTTTTTTACTGCAAACACCGTTCTGTTGATGCATTCCATTTTCAAACGTATTCATTTATGAACCAGTAGTTAGAAGTAGAAAAGTTCTAACAGAAACCACAAAGCTCATCTACAGCCACACCACACTGGATACGCCCAATCTCATCTGATCTTGGAAGCTAAGCAGTGTTGGGCCTGGTTAGTACTTGGATGGGAGACCACCTGGGAATACAAGGTGCTGTAGATATTTTTATACCGCCAACACCGTTCTGTTGATGCATTCCATTTTCAAACGTATTCATTTATGAACCAGTAGTTAGAAGTAGAATAGTTCTAACAGAAACCACAAAGCTCATCTACAGCCACACCACACTGGATACGCCCAATCTCATCTGATCTTGGAAGCTAAGCAGTGTTGGGCCTGGTTAGTACTTGGATGGGAGACCACCTGGGAATACAAGGTGCTGTAGATATTTTTATACTGCCAACACCGTTCTGTTGATGCATTCCATTTTCAAACGTATTCATTTATGAACCAGTAGTTAGAAGTAGAAAAGTTCTAACAAAAACCACAAAGCTCATCTACAGCCACACCACACTGGATACGCCCAATCTCATCTGATCTTGGAAGCTAAGCAGTGTTGGGCCTGGTTAGTACTTGGATGGGAGACCACCTGGGAATACAAGGTGCTGTAGATATTTTTATACTGCCAACACCGTTCTGTTGATGCATTCCATTTTAAAACGTATTCATTTATGAACCAGTAGTTAGAAGTAGAAAAGTTCTAACAGAAACCAGAAAGTTCATCTACAGCAACACCACACTGGATACGCCCAATCTCATCTGATCTTGGAAGCTAAGCAGTGTTGGGCCTGGTTAGTACTTGGATGGGAGACCACCTGGGAATACAAGGTGCTGTAGATATTTTTATACTGCCAACACCGTTCTGTTGATGCATTCCATTTTCAAACGTATTCATTTATGAACCAGTAGTTAGAAGTAGAAAAGTTCTAACAGAAACCATAAAGCTCATCTACAGCAACACCACACTTGATACGCCCAATCTCATCTGATCTTGGAAGCTAAGCAGTGTTTGGCCTGGTTAGTACTTGGATGGGAGACCACCTGGGAATACAAGGTGCTGTAGATATTTTTATACTGCCAACACCGTTCTGTTGATGCATTCCATTTTCAAACGTATTCATTTATGAACCAGTAGTTAGAAGTAGAAAAGTTCTAACAGAAACGACAAAGCTCAACTACAGCCACACCACACTGGATACGCCCAATCTCATCTGATCTTGGAAGCTAAGCAGTGTTGGGCCTGGTTAGTACTTGGATGGGAGACCACCTGGGAATACAAGGTGCTTAGATATTTTTATACTGCCAACACCGTTCTGTTGATGCATTCCATTTTCAAACGTATTCATTTATGAACCAGTAGTTAGAAGTAGAACATTTCTAACAGAAACCACAAAGCTCATCTACAGCCACACCACACTGGATACGCCCAATCTCATCTGATCTTGGAAGCTAAGCAGTGTTGGGCATGGTTAGTACTTGGATGGGAGACCACCTGGGAATACAAGGTGCTGTAGATATTTTTATACTGCAAACACCGTTCTGTTGATGCATTCCATTTTCAAACGTATTCATTTATGAACCAGTAGTTAGAAGTAGAAAAATTCTAACAGAAACCACAAAGCTCATCTACAGCCACACCACACTGGATACGCCCAATCTCATCTGATCTTGGAAGCTAAGCAGTGTTGGGCCTGGTTAGTACTTGGATGGGAGACCACCTGGGAATACAAGGTGCTGTAGATATTTTTATACTACCAACACCGTTCTGTTGATGCATTCCATTTTCAAACGTATTCATTTATGAACCAGTAGTTAGAAGTAGAAAAGTTCTAACAGAAACAACAAAGCTCATCTACAGCCACAGCACACTGGATACGCCCAATCTCATCTAATCTTGGAAGCTAAGCAGTGTTGGGCCTGGTTAGTACTTGGATTGGAGACCACCTGGGAATACAAGGTGCTGTAGATATTTTTATACTGCCAACACCGTTCTGTTGATGCATTCCATTTTCAAACGTTTTCATTTATGAACCAGTAGTTAGAAGTAGAAAAGTTCTAACAGAAACCACAAAGCTCATCTACAGCCACACCACACTGGATACGCCCAATCTCATCTGATCTTGGAAGCTAAGCAGTGTTGTGCCTGGTTAGTACTTGGATGGGAGACCAAATGGGAATACAAGGTGCTGTAGATATTTTTATACTGCCAACACCGGTCTGTTGATGCATTCCATTTTCAAACGTTTTCATTTATGAACCAGTAGTTAGAAGTAGAAAAGTTCTAACAGAAACCAGAAAGTTCATCTACAGCAACACCACACTGGATACGCCCAATCTCATCTGATCTTGGAAGCTAAACAGTGTTGGGCCTGGTTAGTACTTGGATGGGAGACCACCTAGGAATACAAGGTGCTGTAGATATTTTTATACTGCCAACACCGTTCTGTTGATGCATTCAATTTTCAAATGTATTCATTTATGAACCAGTAGTTAGAAGTAGAAAAGTTCTAACAGAAACCAGAAAGTTCATCTACAGCAACACCACACTGGATACGCCCAATCTCATCTGATCTTGGAAGCTAAGCAGTGTTGGCCCTGGTTAGTACTTGGATGGGAGACCACCTGGGAATACAAGGTGCTGTAGATATTTTCATACTGCCAACACCGTTCTGTTGATGCATTCAAATTTCAAATGTATTCATTTATGAACCAGTAGTTAGAAGTAGAAAAGTTCAAACAGAAACCACAAAGCTCATCTACAGCCACACCACACTGGATACGCCCAATCTCATCTGATCTAGGAAGCTAAGCAGTGTTGGGCCTGGTTAGTACTTGGATGGGAGACCACCTGGGAATACAAGGTGCTGTAGATATTTTTATACTACCAACACCGTTCTGTTGATGCATTCCATTTTCAAACGTATTCATTTATGAACCAGTAGTTAGAAGTAGAAAAGTTCTAACTGAAACCATAAAGCTCATCTACAGCCACACCACACTGGATACGCCCAATCTCATCTGATCTTGGAAGCTAAGCAGTGTTGGGCCTGGTTAGTACTTGGATGGGAGACCACCTGGGAATACAAGGTGCTGTAGATATTTTTATACTACCAACACCGTTCTGTTGATGCATTCCATTTTCAAACGTATTCATTTATGAACCAGTAGTTAGAAGTAGAAAAGTTCTAACAGAAACCACAAAGCTCATCTACAGCCACACCACACTGGATACGCCCAATCTCATCTGATATTGGAAGCTAAGCAGTGTTGGGCCTGGTTAGTACTTGGATGGGAGACCACTTGGGAATACAAGGTGCTGTAGATATTTTTATACTGCCAACACCGTTCTGTTGATGCATTCCATTTTCAAACGTATTCATTTATGAACCAGTAGTTAGAAGTAGAAAAGTTCTAACAGAAACCACAACGCTCATCTACAGCCACACCACACTGGATACGCCCAATCTCATCTGATATTGGAAGCTAAGCAGTGTTGGGCCTGGTTAGTACTTGGATGGGAGACCACCTGGGAATACAAGGTGCTTAGATATTTTTATACTGCCAACACCGTTCTGTTGATGCATTCCATTTTCAATCGTATTCATTTATGAACCAGTAGTTAGAAGTAGAAAATTTCTAACAGAAACCACAAAGCTCATCTACAGCCACACCACACTGGATACGCCCAATCTCATATGATTTTGGAAGCTAAGCAGTGTTGGGCATGGTTAGTACTTGGATGGGAGACCACCTGGGAATACAAGGTGCTGTAGATATTTTTATACTGCAAACACCGTTCTGTTGATGCATTCCATTTTCAAACGTATTCATTTATGAACCAGTAGTTAGAAGTAGAAAAGTTCTAACAGAAACCACAAAGCTCATCTACAGCCACACCACACTGGATACGCCCAATCTCATCTGATCTTGGAAGCTAAGCAGTGTTGGGCCTGGTTAGTACTTGGATGGGAGACCACCTGGGAATACAAGGTGCTGTAGATATTTTTATACTACCAACACCGTTCTGTTGATGCATTCCATTTTCAAACGTATTCATTTATGAAACAGTAGTTAGAAGTAGAAAAGTTCTAACAGAAACCGTAAAGCTCATCTACAGCCACACCACACTAGATACGCCCAATCTCATCTGATCTTGGAAGCTAAGCAGTGTTGGGCCTGGTTAGTACTTGGATGGGAGACCACCTGGGAATACAAGGTGCTGTAGATATTTTTATACTACCAACACCGTTCTGTTGATGCATTCCATTTTCAAATGTATTCATTTATGAACCAGTAGTTAGAAGTAGAAAAGTACTAACAGAAACCATAAAGCTCTTCTACAGCCACACCACACTGGATATGCCCAATCTCATCTGATCTTGGAAGCTAAGCAGTGTTGGGCCTGGTTAGTACTTGGATGGGAGACCACCTGGGAATACAAGGTGCTGTAGATATTTTTATACTACCAACACCGTTCTGTTGATGCATTCCATTTTCAAACGTATTCATTTATGAACCAGTAGTTAGAAGTAGAAAAGTTCTAACAGAAACCATAAAGCTCATCTAGAGCCAAGCCACACTGGATACGCCCAATCTCATCTGATCTTGGAAGCTAAGCAGTGTTGGGCCTGGTTAGTAATTGGATGGGAGACCACCTGGGAATGCAAGGTGCTGTAGATATTTTTATACTACCAACACCGTTCTGTTGATGCATTCCATTTTCAAACGTATTCATTTATGAACCAGTAGTTAGAAGTAGAAAAGTTCTAACAGAAACCACAAAGCTCATCTACAGCCACACCACACTGGATACGCCCAATCTCATCTGATCTTGGAAGCTAAGCAGTGTTGGGCCTGGTTAGTACTTGGATGGGAGACCACCTGGGAATACAAGGTGCTGTAGATATTTTTATACCGCCAACACCGTTCTGTTGATGCATTCCATTTTCAAACGTATTCATTTATGAACCAGTAGTTAGAAGTAGAATAGTTCTAACAGAAACCACAAAGCTCATCTACAGCCACACCACACTGGATACGCCCAATCTCATTTGATCTTGGAAGCTAAGCAGTGTTGGGCCTGGTTAGTACTTGGATGGGAGACCACCTGGGAATACAAGGTGCTGTAGATATTTTTATACTGCCAACACCGTTCTGTTGATGCATTCCATTTTCAAATGTATTCATTTATGAACCAGTAGTTAGAAGTAGAAAAGTTCTAACAGAAACCACAAAGCTCATCTACAGCCACACCACACTGGATACGCCCAATCTCATCTGATTTTGGAAGCTAAGCAGTGTTGGGCCTGGTTAGTACTTGGATGGGAGACCACCTGGGAATACAAGGTGCTTAGATATTTTTATACTGCCAACACCGTTCTGTTGATGCATTCCATTTTCAAACGTATTCATTAATGAACCAGTAGTTAGAAGTAGAAAATTTCTAACAGAAACCACAAAGCTCATCTACAGCCACACCACACTGGATACGCCCAATCTCATATGATTTTGGAAGCTAAGCAGTGTTGGGCATGGTTAGTACTTGGATGGGAGACCACCTGGGAATACAAGGTGCTGTAGATATTTTTATACTGCAAACACCGTTCTGTTGATGCATTCCATTTTCAAACGTATTCATTTATGAACCAGTAGTTAGAAGTAGAAAAGTTCTAACAGAAACCACAAAGCTCATCTACAGCCACACCACACTGGATACGCCCAATCTCATCTGATCTTGGAAGCTAAGCAGTGTTGGGCCTGGTTAGTACTTGGATGGGAGACCACCTGGGAATACAAGGTGCTGTAGATATTTTTATACTACCAACACCGTTCTGTTGATGCATTCCATTTTCAAACGTATTCATTTATGAAACAGTAGTTAGAAGTAGAAAAGTTCTAACAGAAACCGTAAAGCTCATCTACAGCCACACCACACTAGATACGCCCAATCTCATCTGATCTTGGAAGCTAAGCAGTGTTGGGCCTGGTTAGTACTTGGATGGGAGACCACCTGGGAATACAAGGTGCTGTAGATATTTTTATACTACCAACACCGTTCTGTTGATGCATTCCATTTTCAAATGTATTCATTTATGAACCAGTAGTTAGAAGTAGAAAAGTACTAACAGAAACCATAAAGCTCTTCTACAGCCACACCACACTGGATATGCCCAATCTCATCTGATCTTAGAAGCTAAGCAGTGTTGGGCCTGGTTAGTACTTGGATGGGAGACCACCTGGGAATACAAGGTGCTGTAGATATTTTTATACTGCCAACACCATTCTGTTGATGCATTCCATTTTAAAATGTATTCATTTATGAACCAGTAGTTAGAAGTAGAAAAGTTCTAACAGAAACCAGAAAGTTCATCTACAGCAACACCACACTGGATACGCCCAATCTCATCTGATCTTGGAAGCTAAGCAGTGTTGGGCCTGGTTAGTACTTGGATGGGAGACCACCTGGGAATACAAGGTGCTGTAGATATTTTTATACTACCAACACCGTTCTGTTGATGCATTCCATTTTCAAACGTATTCATTTATGAAACAGTAGTTAGAAGTAGAAAAGTTCTAACAGAAACCATAAAGCTCATCTACAGCCACACCACACTGGATACGCCCAATCTTATCTGATCTTGGAAGCTAAGCAGTGTTGGGCCTGGTTAGTACTTGGATGGGAGACCACCTGGGAATACAAGGTGCTGTAGATATTTTTATACTACCAACACCGTTCTGTTGATGCATTCCATTTTCAAACGTATTCATTTATGAACCAGTAGTTAGAAGTAGAAAAGTTCTAACAGAAACCACAAAGCTCATCTACAGCCACACCACACTGGATACGCCCAATCTCATCTGATATTGGAAGTTAAGCAGTGTTGGGCCTGGTTAGTACTTGGATGGGAGACCACTTGGGAATACAAGGTGCTGTAGATATTTTTATACTGCCAACACCGTTCTGTTGATGCATTCCATTTTCAAACGTATTCATTTATGAACCAGTAGTTAGAAGTAGAAAAGTTCTAACAGAAACCACAAAGCTCATCTACAGCCACACCACACTGGATACGCTCAATCTCATCTGATATTGGAAGCTAAGCAGTGTTGGGCCTGGTTAGTACTTGGATGGGAGACCACCTGGGAATACAAGGTGCTTAGATATTTTTATACTGCCAACACCGTTCTGTTGATGCATTCCATTTTCAATCGTATTAATTTATGAACCAGTAGTTAGAAGTAGAAAATTTCTAACAGAAACCACAAAGCTCATCTACAGCCACACCACACTGGATACGCCCAATCTCATATGATTTTGGAAGCTAAGCAGTGTTGGGCATGGTTAGTACTTGGATGGGAGACCACCTGGGAATACAAGGTGCTGTAGATATTTTTATACTGCAAACACCGTTCTGTTGATGCATTCCATTTTCAAACGTATTCATTTATGAACCAGTAGTCAGAAGTAGAAAAGTTCTAACAGAAACCACAAAGCTCATCTACAGCCACACCACACTGGATACGCCCAATCTCATCTGATCTTGGAAGCTAAGCAGTGTTGGGCCTGGTTAGTACTTGGATGGGAGACCACCTGGGAATACAAGGTGCTGTAGATTTTTTTATACTACCAACACCGTTCTGTTGATGCATTCCATTTTCAAACGTATTCATTTATGAAACAGTAGTTAGAAGTAGAAAAGTTCTAACAGAAACCGTAAAGCTCATCTACAGCCACACCACACTAGATACGCCCAATCTCATCTGATCTTGGAAGCTAAGCAGTGTTGGGCCTGGTTAGTACTTGGATGGGAGACCACCTGGGAATACAAGGTGCTGTAGATATTTTTATACTACCAACACCGTTCTGTTGATGCATTCCATTTTCAAATGTATTCATTTATGAACCAGTAGTTAGAAGTAGAAAAGTACTAACAGAAACCATAAAGCTCTTCTACAGCCACACCACACTGGATATGCCCAATCTCATCTGATCTTGGAAGCTAAGCAGTGTTGGGCCTGGTTAGTACTTGGATGGGAGACCACCTGGGAATACAAGGTGCTGTAGATATTTTTATACTACCAACACCGTTCTGTTGATGCATTCCATTTTCAAACGTATTCATTTATGAACCAGTAGTTAGAAGTAGAAAAGTTCTAACAGAAACCATAAAGCTCATCGAGAGCCAAGCCACACTGGATACGCCCAATCTCATCTGATCTTGGAAGCTAAGCAGTGTTGGGCCTGGTTAGTAATTGGATGGGAGACCACCTGGGAATGCAAGGTGCTGTAGATATTTTTATACTACCAACACCGTTCTGTTGATGCATTCCATTTTCAAACGTATTCATTTATGAACCAGTAGTTAGAAGTAGAAAAGTTCTAACAGAAACCAGAAAGTTCATCTACAGCAACACCACACTGGATACGCCCAATCTCATCTGATCTTGGAAGCTAAGCAGTGTTGGGCCTGGTTAGTACTTGGATGGGAGACCACCTGGGAATACAAGGTGCTGTAGATATTTTTATACTGCCAACACCGTTCTGTTGATGCATTCATTTTCAAACGTATTCATTTATGAACCAGTAGTTAGAAGTACAAAAGTTCTAACAGAAATCACAAAGCTCATCTACAGTAACACCATACTGAATACGCCCAATCTCATCTGATCTTGGAAGCTAAGCAGTGTTGGGACTGGTTAGTACTTGGATGGGAGACCACCTGGGAATACAAGGTGCTGTAGATATTTTTATACTGCCAACACCGTTCTGTTGATGCATTCCATTTTCAAACGTATTCATTTATGAACCAGTAGTTAGAAGTAGAAAAGTTCTAACAGAAACCACAAAGCTCATCTACAGCCACACCGCACTGGATACGCCCAATCTCATCTGATCTTGGAAGCTAAGCAGTTATTGGGCCTGGTTAGTACTTGGATGGGAGACCACCTGGGAATACAAAGTGCTGTAGATATTTTTATACTGCCAACACCGTTCTGTTGATGCATTCCATTTTCAAACGTATTCATTTATGAACCAGTAGTTAGAAGTAGAAAAGTTCTAACAGAAACCACAAAGCTCATCTACAGCCACACCGCACTGGATACGCCCAATCTCATCTGATCTTGGAAGCTAAGCAGTGTTGGGCCTGGTTAGTACTTGGATGTGAGACCACCTAGGAATACAAGGTGCTGTAGATATTTTTATACTGCCAACACCGTTCTGTTGATGCATTCCATTTTCAAATGTATTCATTTATGAACCAGTAGTTAGAAGTAGAAAAGTTCTAACAGAAACCAGAAAGTTCATCTACAGCAACACCACACTGGATACGCCCAATCTCATCTGATCTTGGAAGCTAAACAGTGTTGGGCCTGGTTAGTACTTGGATGGGAGACCACCTGGGAATACAAGGTGCTGTAGATATTTTTATACTGCCAACACCGTTCTGTTGATGCATTCATTTTCAAACGTATTCATTTATGAACCAGTAGTTAGAAGTACAAAAGTTCTAACAGAAACCACAAAGCTCATCTACAGTAACACCATACTGAATACGCCCAATCTCATCTGATCTTGGAAGCTAAGCAGTGTTGGGACTGGTTAGTACTTGGATGGGAGACCACCTGGGAATATAAGGTGCTGTAGATATTTTTATACTGCCAACACCGTTCTGTTGATGCATTCCATTTTCAAACGTATTCATTTATGAACCAGTAGTTAGAAGTAGAAAAGTTCTAACAGAAACCACAAAGCTCATCTACAGCCACACCACACTGGATACGCCCAATCTCATCTGATCTTGGAAGCTAAGCAGTGTTGGGCCTGGTTAGTACTTGGATGGGAAACCACCTGGGAATACAAGGTGCTGTAGATATTTTTATACTGCCAACACCGTTCTGTTGATGCATTCCATTTTCAAACGTATTCATTTATGAACCAGTAGTTAGAAGTAGAAAAGTTCTAACAGAAACCACAAAGCTCATCTACAGCCACACCACACTGGATACGCCCAAGCTCATCTGATCTTGGAAGCTAAGCAGTGTTGGGCCTGGTTAGTACTTGGATGGGAAACCACCTGGGAATACAAGGTGCTGTAGATATTTTTATACTGCCAACACCGTTCTGTTGATGCATTCCATTTTCAAACGTATTCATTTATGAACCAGTAGTTAGAAGTAGAAAAGTTCTAACAGAAACCACAAAGCTCATCTACAGCCACACCACACTGGATACGCCCAATCTCATCTGATCTTGGAAGCTAAGCAGTGTTGGGCCTGGTTAGTACTTGGATGGGAGACCACCTGGGAATACAAGGTGCTGTAGATATTTTTATACTGCCAACACCGTTCTGTTGATGCATTCCATTTTCAAACGTATTCATTTATGAACCAGTAGTTAGAAGTAGAAAAGTTCTAACAGAAAACACAAAGCTCATCTACAGCCACACCACACTGGATACGCCCAATCTCATCTGATCTTGGAAGCTAAGCAGTGTTGGGCCTGGTTAGTACTTGGATGGGAGACCACCCAGTAATACAAGGTGCTGTAGATATTTTTATACTGCCAACACCGTTCTGTTGATGCATTCCATTTTCAAACGTATTCATTTATGAACCAGTAGTTAGAAGTAGAAAAGTTCTAACAGAAACAACAAACCTCATCTACAGCCACAGCACACTGGATACGCCCAATCTCATCTAATCTTGGAAGCTAAGCAGTGTTGGGCCTGGTTAGTACTTGGATGGGAGACCACCTGGGAATACAAGGTGCTGTAGATATTTTTATACTGCCAACACCGTTCTGTTGATGCATTCCATTTTCAAACGTTTTCATTTATGAACCAGTAGTTAGAAGTAGAAAAGTTCTAACAGAAACCACAAAGCTCATCTACAGCCACACCACACTGGATACGCCCAATCTCATCTGATCTTGCAAGCTAAGCAGTGTTGGGCCTGGTTAGTACTTGGATGGGAGACCACCTGGGAATACAAGGTGCTGTAGATAGTTTTATACTGCCAACACCGGTCTGTTGATGCATTCCATTTTCAAACGTTTTCATTTATGAACCAGTAGTTAGAAGTAGAAAAGTTCTAACAGAAACCACAAAGCTCATCTACAGCCACACCACACTGGATACGTCCAATCTCATCTGATTTTGGAAGCTAAGCAGTGTTGGGCCTGGTTAGTACTTGGATGGGAGACCACCTAGGAATACAAGGTGCTGTAGATATTTTTATACTGCCAACACCGTTCTGTTGATGCATTCAATTTTCAAATGTATTCATTTATGAACCAGTAGTTAGAAGTAGAAAAGTTCTAACAGAAACCAGAAAGTTCATCTACAGCAACACCACACTGGATACGCCCAATCTCATCTGATCTTGGAAACTAAGCAGTGTTGGGCCTGGTTAGTACTTGGATGGGAGACCACCTGGGAATACAAGGTGCTGTAGATATTTTTATACTGCCAACACCGTTCTGTTGATGCATTCCATTTTCAAACGTATTCATTTATGAACCAGTAGTTAGAAGTAGAAAAGTTCTAACAGAAACCACAAAGCTCATTTACAGCCACACCACACTGGATACGCCCAATCTCATCTGATCTTGGAAGCTAAGCAGTGTTGGGCCTGGTTAGTACTTGGATGGGAGACCACCTGGGAATACAAGGTGCTGTAGATATTTTATACTGCCAACACCGTTCTGTTGATGCATTCCATTTTCAAACGTATTCATTTATGAACCAGTAGTTAGAAGTAGAAAAGTTCTAACAGAAACCACTAAGCTCATCTACAGCCACACCACACTGGATACGCCCAATCTCATCTGATCTTGGAAGCTAATCAGTGTTGGGCCTGGTTAGTACTTAAATGGGAGACCACCTGGGAATACAAGGTGCTGTAGATATTTTTATACTGCCAACACCGTTCTGTTGATGCATTCCATTTTCAAACGTATTCATTTATGAACCAGTAGTTAGAAGTAGAAAAGTTCTAACAGAAACCACAAAGCTCATCTACAGCCACACCACACTGGATACGCCCAATCTCATCTGATCTTGGAAGCTAAGCAGTGTTGGGCCTGGTTAGTACTTGGATGGGAGACCACCTGGGAATACAAGGTGCTGTAGATATTTTTATACTGCCAACACCGTTCTGTTGATGCATTCCATTTTCAAAGTATTCATTTATGAACCAGTAATTAGAAGTAGAAAAGTTCTAACAGAAACAACAAAGCTCATCTACAGCCACGTCACATTGGATACGCCCAATCTCATCTGATCTTGGAAGCTAAGCAGTGTTGGGCCTGGTTAGTACTTGGATGGGAGACCACCTGGGAATACAAGGTGCTGTAGATATTTTTATACTGCCAACACCGTTCTGTTGATGCATTCCATTTTCAAACGTTTTCATTTATGAACCAGTAGTTAGAAGTAGAAAAGTTCTAACAGAAACCACAAAGCTCATCTACAGCCACACCACACTGGATACGCCCAATCTCATCTGATCTTGGAAGCTAAGCAGTGTTGGGCCTGGTTAGTACTTGGATGGGAGACCACCTGGGAATACAAGGTGTTGTAGATATTTTTATACTGCCAACACCGGTCTGTTGATGCATTCCATTTTCAAACGTTTTCATTTATGAACCAGTAGTTAGAAGTAGAAAAGTTCTAACAGAAACCACAAAGATCATCTACAGCCACACCACACTGGATACGCCCAATCTCATCTGATCTTGGAAGCTAAGCAGTGTTGGGCCTGGTTAGTACTTGGATGGGAGACCACCTGGGAATACAAGGTGCTGTAGATATTTTTATACTGCCAACACCGGTCTGTTGATGCATTCCATTTTCAAACGTTTTCATTTATGAACCAGTAGTTAGAAGTAGAAAAGTTCTAACAGAAACCACAAAGCTCATCTACAGCCACACCACACTGGATACGCCCAATCTCATCTGATCTTGGAAGCTAAGCAGTGTTGGGCCTGGTTAGTACTTGGATGGGAGACCACCTAGGAATACAAGGTGCTGTAGATATTTTTATACTGCCAACACCGTTCTGTTGATGCATTCAATTTTCAAACGTTTTCATTTATGAACCAGTAGTTAGAAGTAGAAAAGTTCTAACAGAAACCACAAAGCTCATCTACAGCCACACCACACTGGATACGCCCAATCTCATCTGATCTTGGAAGCTAAGCAGTGTTGGGCCTGGTTAGTACTTGGATGGGAGACCACCTGGGAATACAAGTTGCTGAAGATATTTTTATACTGCCAACACCGTTCTGTTGATGCATTCCATTTTCAAACGTATTCATTTATGAACCAGTAGTTAGAAGTAGAAAAGTTCTAACAGAAACCACAAAGTTCATCTACAGCCACACCACACTTGATACGCCCAATCTCATCTGATCTTGGAAGCTAAGCAGTGTTGGGCCTGGTTAGTACTTGGATGGGAGACCACCTGGGAATACAAGGTGCTGTAGATATTTTTATACTGCCAACACCGTTCTGTTGATGCATTCCATTTTCAAACGTATTCATTTATAAACCAGTAGTTAGAAGTAGAAAAGTTCTAACAGAAACCATAAAGCTCATCTACAGCCACACCACACTGGATACGTCCAATCTCATCTGATCTTGGAAGCTAAGCAGTGTTGGGCCTGGTTAGTACTTGGATGGGAGACCACCTGGGAATACAAGGTGCTGTAGATATTTTTATACTGCCAACACCGTTCTGTTGATGCATTCCATTTTCAAACGTATTCATTTATGAACCAGTAGTTAGAAGTAGAAAAGTTCTAACAGAAACCACAAAGCTCATCTACAGCCACACCACACTGGATACGCCCAATCTCATCTGATCTTGGAAGCTAAGCAGTGTTGGGCCTGGTTAGTACTTGGATGGGAGACCACCTGGGAATACAAGGTGCTGTAGATATTTTTATACTGCCAACACCGTTCTGTTGATGCATTCCACTTTAAAACGTATTCATTTATGAACCAGTAGTTAGAAGTAGAAAAGTTCTAACAGAAACCAGAAAGTTCATCTACAGCAACACCACACTGGATACGCCCAATCTCATCTGATCTTGGAAGCTAAGCAGTGTTGGGCCTGGTTAGTACTTGGATGGGAGACCACCTGGGAATACAAGGTGCTGTAGATATTTTTATACTGCCAACACCGTTCTGTTGATGCATTCCATTTTCAAACGTATTCATTTATGAACCAGTAGTTAGAAGTAGAAAAGTTCTAACAGAAACCATAAAGCTCATCTACAGCAACACCACACTTGATACGCCCAATCTCATCTGATCTTGGAAGCTAAGCAGTGTTGGGCCTGGTTAGTACTTGGATGGGAGACCACCTGGGAATACAAGGTGCTTAGATATTTTTATACTGCCAACACCGTTCTGTTGATGCATTCCATTTTCAAACGTATTCATTTATGAACCAGTAGTTAGAAGTAGAAAATTTCTAACAGAAACCACAAAGCTCATCTACAGCCACACCACACTGGATACGCCCAATCTCATCTGATCTTGGAAGCTAAGCAGTGTTGGGCATGGTTAGTACTTGGATGGGAGACCACCTGGGAATACAAGGTGCTGTAGATATTTTTATACTGCAAACACCGTTCTGTTGATGCATTCCATTTTCAAACGTATTCGTTTATGAACCAGTAGTTAGAAGTAGAAAAATTCTAACAGAAACCACAAAGCTCATCTACAGCCACACCACACTGGATACGCCCAATCTCATCTGATCTTGGAAGCTAAGCAGTGTTGGGCCTGGTTAGTACTTAGATGGGAGACCACCTAGGAATACAAGGTGCTGTAGATATTTTTATACTACCAACACCGTTCTGTTGATGCATTCCATTTTCAAACGTATTCATTTATGAAACAGTAGTTAGAAGTAGAAAAGTTCTAACAGAAACCATAAAGCTCATCTACAGCCACACCACACTAGATACGCCCAATCTCATCTGATCTTGGAAGCTAAGAAGTGTTGGGCCTGGTTAGTACTTGGATGGGAGACCACCTGGGAATACAAGGTGCTGTAGATATTTTTATACTGCCAACACCATTCTGTTGATGCATTCCATTTTCAAACGTATTCATTTATGAACCAGTAATTAGAAGTAGAAAAGTTCTAACAGAAACCATAAAGCTCATCTAGAGCCAAGCCACACTGGATACGCCCAATCTCATCTGATCTTGGAAGCTAAGCAGTGTTGGGCCTGGTTAGTACTTGGATGGGAGACCACCTGGGAATACAAGGTGCTGTAGATATTTTTATACTGCCAACACCATTCTGTTGATGCATTCCATTTTCAAACATATTCATTTATGAACCAGTAGTTAGAAGTAGAAAAGTTCTACCAGAAACCACAAAGCTCATCTACAGCCACACCACACTGGATACGCCCAATCTCATCTGATCTTGGAAGCTAAGCAGTGTTGGGCCAGGTTAGTACTTGGATGGGAGACCACCTGGGAATACAAGATGCTGTAGATATTTTTATACTGCCAACACCGTTCTGTTGATGCATTCCATTTTCAAACGTATTCATTTATGAACCAGTAGTTAGAAGTAGAAAAGTTCTAACAGAAACCACAAAGCTCATCTACAGCCACACCACATTGGATACGCCCAATCTCATCTGATCTTGGAAGCTAAGCAGTGTTGGGCCTGGTTAGTACTTGGATGGGAGACTACCTGGGAATACAAGGTGCTGTAGATATTTTTATACTGCCAACACCGTTCTGTTGATGCATTCCATTTTCAAACGTATTCATTTATGAACCAGTAGTTAGAAGTAGAAAAGTTCTAACAGAAACAACAAAGCTCATCTACAGCCACAGCACACTGGATACGCCCAATCTCATCTAATCTTGGAAGCTAAGCAGTGTTGGGCCTGGTTAGTACTTGGATGGGAGACCACCTGGGAATACAAGGTGCTGTAGATATTTTTATACTGCCAACACCGTTCTGTTGATGCATTCCATTTTCAAACGTTTTCATTTATGAACCAGTAGTTAGAAGTAGAAAAGTTCTAACAGAAACCACAAAGCTCATCTACAGCCACACCACACTGGATACGCCCAATCTCATCTGATCTTGGAAGCTAAGCAGTGTTGTGCCTGGTTAGTACTTGGATGGGAGACCAAATGGGAATACAAGGTGCTGTAGATATTTTTATACTGCCAACACCGGTCTGTTGATGCATTCCATTTTCAAACGTTTTCATTTATGAACCAGTAGTTAGAAGTAGAAAAGTTCTAACAGAAACCACAAAGCTCATCTACAGCCACACCACACTGGATACGCCCAATCTCATCTGATCTTGGAAGCTAAGCAGTGTTGGGCCTGGTTAGTACTTGGATGGGAGACCACCTAGGAATACAAGGTGCTGTAGATATTTTTATACTGCCAACACCGTTCTGTTGATGCATTCAATTTTCAAATGTATTCATTTATGAACCAGTAGTTAGAAGTAGAAAAGTTCTAACAGAAACCAGAAAGTTCATCTACAGCAACACCACACTGGATACGCCCAATCTCATCTGATCTTGGAAGCTAAGCAGTGTTGGGCCTGGTTAGTACTTGGATGGGAGACCACCTGGGAATACAAGGTGCTGTAGATATTTTCATACTGCCAACACCGTTCTGTTGATGCATTCAATTTTCAAATGTATTCATTTATGAACCAGTAGTTAGAAGTAGAAAAGTTCAAACAGAAACCACAAAGCTCATCTACAGCCACACCACACTGGATACGCCCAATCTCATCTGATCTAGGAAGCTAAGCAGTGTTGGGCCTGGTTAGTACTTGGATGGGAGACCACCTGGGAATACAAGGTGCTGTAGATATTTTTATACTACCAACACCGTTCTGTTGATGCATTCCATTTTCAAACGTATTCATTTATGAACCAGTAGTTAGAAGTAGAAAAGTTCTAACAGAAACCATAAAGCTCATCTACAGCCACACCACACTGGATACGCCCAATCTCATCTGATCTTGGAAGCTAAGCAGTGTTGGGCCTGGTTAGTACTTGGATGGGAGACCACCTGGGAATACAAGGTGCTGTAGATATTTTTATACTACCAACACCGTTCTGTTGATGCATTCCATTTTCAAATGTATTCATTTATGAACCAGTAGTTAGAAGTAGAAAAGTACTAACAGAAACCATAAAGCTCTTCTACAGCCACACCACACTGGATATGCCCAATCTCATCTGATCTTAGAAGCTAAGCAGTGTTGGGCCTGGTTAGTACTTGGATGGGAGACCACCTGGGAATACAAGGTGCTGTAGATATTTTTATACTGCCAACACCATTCTGTTGATGCATTCCATTTTAAAATGTATTCATTTATGAACCAGTAGTTAGAAGTAGAAAAGTTCTAACAGAAACCAGAAAGTTCATCTACAGCAACACCACACTGGATACGCCCAATCTCATCTGATCTTGGAAGCTAAGCAGTGTTGGGCCTGGTTAGTACTTGGATGGGAGACCACCTGGGAATACAAGGTGCTGTAGATATTTTTATACTACCAACACCGTTCTGTTGATGCATTCCATTTTCAAACGTATTCATTTATGAAACAGTAGTTAGAAGTAGAAAAGTTCTAACAGAAACCATAAAGCTCATCTACAGCCACACCACACTGGATACGCCCAATCTCATCTGATCTTGGAAGCTAAGCAGTGTTGGGCCTGGTTAGTACTTGGATGGGAGACCACCTGGGAATACAAGGTGCTGTAGATATTTTTATACTACCAACACCGTTCTGTTGATGCATTCCATTTTCAAACGTATTCATTTATGAACCAGTAGTTAGAAGTAGAAAAGTTCTAACAGAAACCACAAAGCTCATCTACAGCCACACCACACTGGATACGCCCAATCTCAGCTGATATTGGAAGCTAAGCAGTGTTGGGCCTGGTTAGTACTTGGATGGGAGACCACTTGGGAATACAAGGTGCTGTAGATATTTTTATACTGCCAACACCGTTCTGTTGATGCATTCCATTTTCAAACGTATTCATTTATGAACCAGTAGTTAGAAGTAGAAAAGTTCTAACAGAAACCACAAAGCTCATCTACAGCCACACCACACTGGATACGCCCAATCTCATCTGATATTGGAAGCTAAGCAGTGTTGGGCCTGGTTAGTACTTGGATGGGAGACCACCTGGGAATACAAGGTGCTTAGATATTTTTATACTGCCAACACCGTTCTGTTGATGCATTCCATTTTCAATCGTATTCATTTATGAACCAGTAGTTAGAAGTAGAAAATTTCTAACAGAAACCACAAAGCTCATCTACAGCCACACCACACTGGATACGCCCAATCTCATATGATTTTGGAAGCTAAGCAGTGTTGGGCATGGTTAGTACTTGGATGGGAGACCACCTGGGAATACAAGGTGCTGTAGATATTTTTATACTGCAAACACCGTTCTGTTGATGCATTCCATTTTCAAACGTATTCATTTATGAACCAGTAGTTAGAAGTAGAAAAGTTCTAACAGAAACCACAAAGCTCATCTACAGCCACACCACACTGGATACGCCCAATCTCATCTGATCTTGGAAGCTAAGCAGTGTTGGGCCTGGTTAGTACTTGGATGGGAGACCACCTGGGAATACAAGGTGCTGTAGATTTTTTTATACTACCAACACCGTTCTGTTGATGCATTCCATTTTCAAACGTATTCATTTATGAAACAGTAGTTAGAAGTAGAAAAGTTCTAACAGAAACCATAAAGCTCATCTACAGCCACACCACACTAGATACGCCCAATCTCATCTGATCTTGGAAGCTAAGCAGTGTTGGGCCTGGTTAGTACTTGGATGGGAGACCACCTGGGAATACAAGGTGCTGTAGATATTTTTATACTACCAACACCGTTCTGTTGATGCATTCCATTTTCAAATGTATTCATTTATGAACCAGTAGTTAGAAGTAGAAAAGTTCTAACAGAAACAATAAAGCTCATCTAGAGCCAAGCCACACTGGATACGCCCAATCTCATCTGATCTTGGAAGCTAAGCAGTGTTGGGCCTGGTTAGTAATTGGATGGGAGACCACCTGGGAATGCAAGGTGCTGTAGATATTTTTATACTACCCACACCGTTCTGTTGATGCATTCCATTTTCAAACGTATTCATTTATGAACCAGTAGTTAGAAGTAGAATAGTTCTAACAGAAACCACAAAGCTCATCTACAGCCACACCACACTGGATACGCCCAATCTCATCTGATTTTGGAAGCTAAGCAGTGTTGGGCCTGGTTAGTACTTGGATGGGAGACCACCTGGGAATACAAGGTGCTGTAGATATTTTTATACTGCCAACACCGTTCTGTTGATGCATTCCATTTTCAAATGTATTCATTTATGAACCAGTAGTTAGAAGTAGAAAAGTTCTAACAGAAACCACAAAGCTCATCTACAGCCACACCACACTGGATACGCCCAATCTCATCTGATCTTGGAAACTAAGCAGTGTTGGGCCTGGTTAGTACTTGGATGGGAGACCACCTGGGAATACAAGGTGCTTAGATATTTTTATACTGCCAACACCGTTCTGTTGATGCATTCCATTTTCAAACGTATTCATTAATGAACCAGTAGTTAGAAGTAGAAAATTTCTAACAGAAACCACAAAGCTCATCTACAGCCACACCACACTGGATACGCCCAATCTCATATGATTTTGGAAGCTAAGCAGTGTTGGGCATGGTTAGTACTTGGATGGGAGACCACCTGGGAATACAAGGTGCTGTAGATATTTTTATACTGCAAACACCGTTCTGTTGATGCATTCCATTTTCAAACGTATTCATTTGTGAACAAGTAGTTAGAAGTAGAAAAGTTCGAACAGAAACCAGAAAGCTCATCTACAGCCACACCACACTGGATACGCCCAATCTCATCTGATCTTGGAAGCTAAGCAGTGTTGGGCCTGGTTAGTACTTGGATGGGAGACCACCTGGGAATACAAGGTGCTGTAGATATTTTTATACTACCAACACCGTTCTGTTGATGCATTCCATTTTCAAACGTATTCATTTATGAAACAGTAGTTAGAAGTAGAAAAGTTCTAACAGAAACCGTAAAGCTCATCTACAGCCACACCACACTAGATACGCCCAATCTCATCTGATCTTGGAAGCTAAGCAGTGTTGGGCCTGGTTAATACTTGGATGGGAGACCACCTGGGAATACAAGGTGCTGTAGATATTTTTATACTACCAACACCGTTCTGTTGATGCATTCCATTTTCAAATGTATTCATTTATGAACCAGTAGTTAGAAGTAGAAAAGTACTAACAGAAACCATAAAGCTCTTCTACAGCCACACCACACTGGATATGCCCAATCTCATCTGATCTTAGAAGCTAAGCAGTGTTGGGCCTGGTTAGTACTTGGATGGGAGACCACCTGGGAATACAAGGTGCTGTAGATATTTTTATACTGCCAACACCATTCTGTTGATGCATTCCATTTTAAAATGTATTTATTTATGAACCAGTAGTTAGAAGTAGAAAAGTTCTAACAGAAACCAGAAAGTTCATCTACAGCAACACCACACTGGATACGCCCAATCTCATCTGATCTTGGAAGCTAAGCAGTGTTGGGCCTGGTTAGTACTTGGATGGGAGACCACCTGGGAATACAAGGTGCTGTAGATATTTTTATACTACCGACACCGTTCTGTTGATGCATTCCATTTTCATACGTATTCATTTATGAAACAGTAGTTAGAAGTAGAAAAGTTCTAACAGAAACCATAAAGCTCATCTACAGCCACACTACACTGGATACGCCCAATCTCATCTGATCTTGGAAGCTAAGCAGTGTTGGGCCTGGTTAGTACTTGGATGGGAGACCACCTGGGAATACAAGGTGCTGTAGATATTTTCATACTACCAACATCGTTCTGTTGATGCATTCCATTTTCAAACGTATTCATTTATGAACCAGTAGTTAGAAGTAGAAAAGTACTAACAGAAACCATAAAGCTCTTCTACAGCCACACCACACTGGATATGCCCAATCTCATCTCATCTTGGAAGCTAAGCAGTGTTGGGCCTGATTA
>NC_086446.1:114509938-114527438 GCF_028390025.1 Pseudophryne corroboree | reverse complement strand
GTAGATATTTTTATACTGAAAACACAGTTCTGTTGATGCATTCCATTTTTAAACGTATTCATTTATGAACCAGGAGTTAGAAGTAGAAAAGTTCTAACAGAAACCAAAAAGTTCATCTACAGCCACACCACACTGGATACGTCCAATCTCATCTGATCTTGGAAGCTAAGCAGTGTTGGGCCTGGTTAGTACTTGGATGGGAGACCACCTGGGAATACAAGGTGCTGTAGATATTTTTATACTGCCAACACCGTTCTGTTGATGGATTCCATTTTAAAACGTATTCATTTATGAACCAGTGGTTAGAAGTAGAAAAGTTCTAACAGAAACCACAAAGCTCATCTACAGCCACACCACACTGGATACGCCCAATCTCATCTGATCTTGGAAGCTAAACAGTGTTGTGCCTGGTTAGTATTTGGATGGGAGACTACCTGGGAATACAAGGTGCTGTAGATATTTTTATACTGCCAACACCCTTCTGTTGATGCATTCCATTTTAAAACGTATTCATTTATGAACCAGTAGTTAGAAGTAGAAAAGTTCTAACAGAAACCATAAAGCTCATCTACAGCCACATCACACTGGATACGCCCAATCTCATCTGAGCTTGGAAGCTAAGCAGTGTTGGGCCTGGTTAGTACTTGGATGGGAGACCACCTGGGAATACAAGGTGCTGTAGATATTTTTATACTGCCAACACCGTTCTGTTGATGCATTCAATTTTCAAATGTATTCATTTATGAACCAGTAGTTAGAAGTAGAAAAGTTCAAACAGAAACCACAAAGCTCATCTACAGCCACACCACACTGGATACGCCCAATCTCATCTGATCTTGGACGCTAAGCAGTGTTGGGCCTGGTTAGTACTTGGATGGGAGACCACCTGGGAATACAAGGTGCTGTAGATATTTTTATACTGCCAACACCGTTCTGTTGATGCATTCCATTTTCAAACGTATTCATTTATGAACCAGTAGTTAGAAGTAGAAAAGTTCTAACAGAAACCACAAAGCTCATCTACAGCCACACCACACTGGATACGCCCAATCTCATCTGATCTTGGAAGCTAAGCAGTGTTGGGCCTGGTTAGTACTTGGATGGGAGACCACCTGGGAATACAAGGTGCTGTAGATATTTTTATACTGCCAACACCCTTCTGTTGATGCATTCCATTTTCAAACGTATTCATTTATGAACCAGTAGTTAGAAGTAGAAAAGTTCTAACAGAAACCACAAAGCTCATCTACAGCCACACTACACTGGATACGCCCAATCTCATCTGATCTTGGAAGCTAAGCAGTGTAGGGCCTGGTTAGTACTTGGATGGGAGACCACCTGGGAATACAAGGTGATGTAGGTATTTTTATACTGCCAACACCCTTCTGTTGATGCATTCCATTTTCAAACGTATTCATTTATGAACCAGTAGTTAGAAGTAGAAAAGTTCTAACAGAAACCACAAAGCTCATCTACAGCCACACCACACTGGATATGCCCAATCTCATCTGATCTTGGAAGCTAAGCAGTGTTGGGCCTGGTTAGTACTTGGATGGGAGACCACCTGGGAATACAAGGTGCTGTAGATATTTTTATACTGCCAACACCATTCTGTTGATGCATTCCATTTTAAAACGTATTCATTTATGAACCAGTAGTTAGAAGTAGAAAAGTTCTAACACAAACCAGAAAGTTCATCTACAGCAACACCACACTGGATACGCCCAATCTCATCTGAACTTGGAAGCTAAGCAGTGTTGGGCCTGGTTAGTACTTGGATGGGAGACCACCTGGGAATACAAGGTGCTGTAGATATTTTTATACTGCCAACACCGTTCTGTTGATGCATTCAATTTTCAAATGTATTCATTTATGAACCAGTAGTTAGAAGTAGAAAAGTTCAAACAGAAACCACAAAGCTCATCTGCAGCCACACCACACTGGATACGCCCAATCTCATCTGATCTTGGAAACTAAGCAGTGTTGGGCCTGGTTAGTACTTGGATGGGAGACCACCTGGGAATACAAGGTGCTGTAGATATTTTTATACTGCCAACACCGTTCTGTTGATGCATTCCATTTTCAAACGTATTCATTTATGAACCAGTAGTTAGAAGTAGAAAAGTTCTAACAGAAACCACAAAGCTCATCTACAGCCACACCACACTGGATTCGCCCAAACTCATCTGAGCTTGGAAGCTAAGCAGTGTTGGGCCTGGTTAGTACTTGGATGGGAGACCACCTGGGAATACAAGGTGCTGTAGATATTTTTATACTGCCAACACCGTTCTGTTGATGCATTCCATTTTAAAACGTATTCATTTATGAACCAGTAGTTAGAAGTAGAAAAGTTCTAACAGAAAACAGAAAGTTCATCTACAGCAACACCACACTGGATACGCCCAATCTCATCTGATCTTGGAAGCTAAGCAGTGTTGGGCCTGGTTAGTACTTGGATGGGAGACCACCCGGTAATACAAGGTGCTGTAGATATTTTTATACTGAAAACACAGTTCTGTTGATGCATTCCATTTTTAAACGTATTCATTTATGAACCAGGAGTTAGAAGTAGAAAAGTTCTAACAGAAACCAAAAAGTTCATCTACAGCCACACCACACTGGATACGTCCAATCTCATCTGATCTTGGAAGCTAAGCAGTGTTGGGCCTGGTTAGTACTTGGATGGGAGACCACCTGGGAATACAAGGTGCTGTAGATATTTTTATACTGCCAACACCGTTCTGTTGATGGATTCCATTTTAAAACGTATTCATTTATGAACCAGTAGTTAGAAGTAGAAAAGTTCTAACAGAAACCACAAAGCTCATCTACAGCCACACCACACTGGATACGCCCAATCTCATCTGATCTTGGAAGCTAAACAGTGTTGTGCCTGGTTAGTATTTGGATGGGAGACTACCTGGGAATACAAGGTGCTGTAGATATTTTTATACTGCCAACACCCTTCTGTTGATGCATTCCATTTTAAAACGTATTCATTTATGAACCAGTAGTTAGAAGTAGAAAAGTTCTAACAGAAACCACAAAGCTCATCTACAGCCACACCACACTGGATACGCCCAATCTCATCTGATCTTGGAAGCTAAGCAGTGTTGGGCCAGGTTAGTACTTGGATGGGAGACCACCTGGGAATACAAGGTGCTGTAGATATTTTTATACTACCAACACCGTTCTGTTGATGCATTCCATTTTCAAACGTATTCATTTATGAAACAGTAGTTAGAAGTAGAAAAGTTCTAACAGAAACCATAAAGCTCATCTACAGCCACATCACACTGGATACGCCCAATCTCATCTGAGCTTGGAAGCTAAGCAGTGTTGGGCCTGGTTAGTACTTGGATGGGAGACCACCTGGGAATACAAGGTGCTGTAGATATTTTTATACTGCCAACACCGTTCTGTTGATGCATTCAATTTTCAAATGTATTCATTTATGAACCAGTAGTTAGAAGTAGAAAAGTTCAAACAGAAACCACAAAGCTCATCTACAGCCACACCACACTGGATACGCCCAATCTCATCTGATCTTGGAAGCTAAGCAGTGTTGGGCCTGGTTAGTACTTGGATGGGAGACCACCTGGGAATACAAGGTGCTGTAGATATTTTTATACTGCCAACACCGTTCTGTTGATGCATTCCATTTTCAAACGTATTCATTTATGAACCAGTAGTTAGAAGTAGAAAAGTTCTAACAGAAACCACAAAGCTCATCTACAGCCACACCACACTGGATTCGCCCAAACTCATCTGAGCTTGGAAGCTAAGCACTGTTGGGCCTGGTTAGTACTTGGATGGGAGACCACCTGGGAATACAAGGTGCTGTAGATATTTTTATACTGCCAACACCGTTCTGTTGATGCATTCCATTTTAAAACGTATTCATTTATGAACCAGTAGTTAGAAGTAGAAAAGTTCTAACAGAAAACAGAAAGTTCATCTACAGCAACACCACACTGGATACGCCCAATCTCATCTGATCTTGGAAGCTAAGCAGTGTTGGGCCTGGTTAGTACTTGGATGGGAGACCACCTGGGAATACAAGGTGCTGTAGATATTTTTATACTGCCAACACCATTCTGTTGATGGATTCCATTTTAAAACGTATTCATTTATGAACCAGTAGTTAGAAGTAGAAAAGTTCTAACAGAAACCACAAAGCTCATCTACAGCCACACCACACTGGATACGCCCAATCTCATCTGATCTTGGAAGCTAAGCAGTGTTGTGCCTGGTTAGTATTTGGATGGGAGACTACCTGGGAATACAAGGTGCTGTAGATATTTTTATACTGCCAACACCATTCTGTTGATGGATTCCATTTTAAAACGTATTCATTTATGAACCAGTAGTTAGAAGTAGAAAAGTTCTAACAGAAACCACAAAGCTCATTCACAGCCACACCTTTCTGGATACGCCCAATCTCATCTGATCTTGGAAGCTAAGCAGTGTTGGGCCTGGTTAGTACTTGGATGGGAGACCACCTGGGAATACAAGGTGCTGTAGATATTTTTATACTGCCAACACCGTTCTGTTGATGCATTCCATTTTCAAACGTATTCATTTATGAACCAGTAGTTAGAAGTAGAAAAGTTCTAACTGAAACCACAAAGCTCATCTACAGCCACACCACACTGGATACGCCCAATCTCATCTGATCTTGGAAGCTTAGCAGTGTTGGGCCTGGTTAGTACTTGGATGGGAGACCACCTGGGAATACAAGGTGCTGTAGATATTTTTATACTGCCAACACCCTTCTGTTGATGCATTCCATTTTCAAACGTATTCATTTATGAACCAGTAGTTAGAAGTAGAAAAGTTCTAACAGAAACCACAAAGCTCATCTACAGCCACACTACACTGGATACGCCCAATCTCATCTGATCTTGGAAGCTAAGCAGTGTAGGGCCTGGTTAGTACTTGGATGGGAGACCACCTGGGAATACAAGGTGATGTAGGTATTTTTATACTGCCAACACCCTTCTGTTGATGCATTCCATTTTCAAACGTATTCATTTATGAACCAGTAGTTAGAAGTAGAAAAGTTCTAACAGAAACCACAAAGCTCATCTACAGCCACACCACACTGGATATGCCCAATCTCATCTGATCTTGGAAGCTAAGCAGTGTTGGGTCTGGTTAGTACTTGGATGGGAGACCACCTGGGAATACAAGGTGCTGTAGATATTTTTATACTGCCAACACCATTCTGTTGATGCATTCCATTTTAAAACGTATTCATTTATGAACCAGTAGTTAGAAGTAGAAAAGTTCTAACACAAACCAGAAAGTTCATCTACAGCAACACCACACTGGATACGCCCAATCTCATCTGAACTTGGAAGCTAAGCAGTGTTGGGCCTGGTTAGTACTTGGATGGGAGACCACCTGGGAATACAAGGTGCTGTAGATATTTTTATACTGCCAACACCGTTCTGTTGATGCATTCAATTTTCAAATGTATTCATTTATGAACCAGTAGTTAGAAGTAGAAAAGTTCAAACAGAAACCACAAAGCTCATCTGCAGCCACACCACACTGGATACGCCCAATCTCATCTGATCTTGGAAACTAAGCAGTGTTGGGCCTGGTTAGTACTTGGATGGGAGACCACCTGGGAATACAAGGTGCTGTAGATATTTTTATACTGCCAACACCGTTCTGTTGATGCATTCCATTTTCAAACGTATTCATTTATGAACCAGTAGTTAGAAGTAGAAAAGTTCTAACAGAAACCACAAAGCTCATCTACAGCCACACCACACTGGATTCGCCCAAACTCATCTGAGCTTGGAAGCTAAGCAGTGTTGGGCCTGGTTAGTACTTGGATGGGAGACCACCTGGGAATACAAGGTGCTGTAGATATTTTTATACTGCCAACACCGTTCTGTTGATGCATTCCATTTTAAAACGTATTCATTTATGAACCAGTAGTTAGAAGTAGAAAAGTTCTAACAGAAAACACAAAGTTCATCTACAGCAACACCACACTGGATACGCCCAATCTCATCTGATCTTGGAAGCTAAGCAGTGTTGGGCCTGGTTAGTACTTGGATGGGAGACCACCCGGTAATACAAGGTGCTGTAGATATTTTTATACTGAAAACACAGTTCTGTTGATGCATTCCATTTTTAAACGTATTCATTTATGAACCAGGAGTTAGAAGTAGAAAAGTTCTAACAGAAACCAAAAAGTTCATCTACAGCCACACCACACTGGATACGTCCAATCTCATCTGATCTTGGAAGCTAAGCAGTGTTGGTCCTGGTTAGTACTTGGATGGGAGACCACCTGGGAATACAAGGTGCTGTAGATATTTTTATACTGCCAACACCGTTCTGTTGATGGATTCCATTTTAAAACGTATTCATTTATGAACCAGTAGTTAGAAGTAGAAAAGTTCTAACAGAAACCACAAAGCTCATCTACAGCCACACCACACTGGATACGCCCAATCTCATCTGATCTTGGAAGCTAAACAGTGTTGTGCCTGGTTAGTATTTGGATGGGAGACTACCTGGGAATACAAGGTGCTGTAGATATTTTTATACTGCCAACACCCTTCTGTTGATGCATTCCATTTTAAAACGTATTCATTTATGAACCAGTAGTTAGAAGTAGAAAAGTTCTCACAGAAACCACAAAGCTCATCTACAGCCACACCACACTGGATACGCCCAATCTCATCTGATCTTGGAAGCTAAGCAGTGTTGGGCCAGGTTAGTACTTGGATGGGAGACCACCTGGGAATACAAGGTGCTGTAGATATTTTTATACTACCAACACCGTTCTGTTGATGCATTCCATTTTCAAACGTATTCATTTATGAAACAGTAGTTAGAAGTAGAAAAGTTCTAACAGAAACCATAAAGCTCATCTACAGTCACATCACACTGGATACGCCCAATCTCATCTGAGCTTGGAAGCTAAGCAGTGTTGGGCCTGGTTAGTACTTGGATGGGAGACCACCTGGGAATACAAGGTGCTGTAGATATTTTTATACTGCCAACACCGTTCTGTTGATGCATTCAATTTTCAAATGTATTCATTTATGAACCAGTAGTTAGAAGTAGAAAAGTTCAAACAGAAACCACAAAGCTCATCTACAGCCACACCACACTGGATACGCCCAATCTCATCTGATCTTGGAAGCTAAGCAGTGTAGGGCCTGGTTAGTACTTGGATGGGAGACCACCTGGGAATACAAGGTGATGTAGATATTTTTATACTGCCAACACCCTTCTGTTGATGCATTCCATTTTCAAACGTATTCATTTATGAACCAGTAGTTAGAAGTAGAAAAGTTCTAACAGAAACCACAAAGCTCATCTACAGCCACACCACACTGGATACGCCCAATCTCATCTGATCTTGGAAGCTAAGCAGTGTTGGGCCTGGTTAGTACTTGGATGGGAGACCACCTGGGAATACAAGGTGCTGTAGATATTTTTATACTACCAACACCGTTCTGTTGATGCATTCCATTTTCAAACGTATTCATTTATGAAACAGTAGTTAGAAGTAGAAAAGTTCTAACAGAAACCATAAAGCTCATCTACAGACACACCACACTGGATACGCCCGATCTCATCTGAGCTTGGAAGCTAAGCAGTGTTGGGCCTGGTTAGTACTTGGATGGGAGACCACCTGAGAATACAAGGTGTTGTAGATATTTTTATACTGCCAACACCGTTCTGTTGATGCATTCAATTTTCAAGTGTATTCATTTATGAACCAGTAGTTAGAAGTAGAAAAGTTCAAACAGAAACCACAAAGCTCATCTACAGCCACACCACACTGGATACGCCCAATCTCATCTGATCTTGGAAGCTAAGCAGTGTTGGGCCTGGTTAGTACTTGGATGGGAGACCACCTGGGAATACAAGGTGCTGTAGATATTTTTATACTGCCAACACCGTTCTGTTGATGCATTCCATTTTAAAACGTATTCATTTATGAACCAGTAGTTAGAAGTAGAAAAGTTCTAACAGAAACCACAAAGCTCATCTACAGCCACACCACACTGGATTCGCCCAATCTCATCTGATCTTGGAAGCTAAGCAGTGTTGGGCCTGGTTAGTACTTGGATGGGAGACCACCTGGGAATACAAGGTGCTGTAGATATTTTTATACTACCAACACCGTTCTGTTGATGCATTCCATTTTCAAACGTATTCATTTATGAAACAGTAGTTAGAAGTAGAAAAGTTCTAACAGAAACCATAAAGCTCATCTACAGACACACCACACTGGATACGCCCGATCTCATCTGAGCTTGGAAGCTAAGCAGTGTTGAGCCTGGTTAGTACTTGGATGGGAGACCACCTGGGAATACAAGGTGCTGTAGATATTTTTATACTACCAACACCGTTCTGTTGATGCATTCCATTTTCAAACGTATTCATTTATGAACCAGTAGTTAGAATTAGAAAAGTTCTAACAGAAACCACAAAGCTCATCTACAGCCACACCACACTGGATTCGCCCAAACTCATCTGAGCTTGGAAGCTAAGCAGTGTTGGGCCTGGTTAGTACTTGGATGGGAGACCACCTGGGAATACAAGGTGCTGTAGATATTTTTATACTGCCAACACCGTTCTGTTGATGCATTCCATTTTAAAACGTATTCATTTATGAACCAGTAGTTAGAAGTAGAAAAGTTCTAACAGAAAACAGAAAGTTCATCTACAGCAACACCACACTGGATACGCCCAATCTCATCTGATCTTGGAAGCTAAGCAGTGTTGGGCCTGGTTAGTACTTGGATGGGAGACCACCCGGTAATACAAGGTGCTGTAGATATTTTTATACTGAAAACACAGTTCTGTTGATGCATTCCATTTTTAAACGTATTCATTTATGAACCAGGAGTTAGAAGTAGAAAAGTTCTAACAGAAACCAAAAAGTTCATCTACAGCCACACCACACTGGATACGTCCAATCTCATCTGATCTTGGAAGCTAAGCAGTGTTGGGCCTGGTTAGTACTTGGATGGGAGACCACCTGGGAATACAAGGTGCTGTAGATATTTTTATACTGCCAACACCGTTCTGTTGATGGATTCCATTTTAAAACGTATTCATTTATGAACCAGTAGTTAGAAGTAGAAAAGTTCTAACAGAAACCACAAAGCTCATCTACAGCCACACCACACTGGATACGCCCAATCTCATCTGATCTTGGAAGCTAAACAGTGTTGTGCCTGGTTAGTATTTGGATGGGAGACTACCTGGGAATACAAGGTGCTGTAGATATTTTTATACTGCCAACACCCTTCTGTTGATGCATTCCATTTTAAAACGTATTCATTTATGAACCAGTAGTTAGAAGTAGAAAAGTTCTAACAGAAACCACAAAGCTCATCTACAGCCACACCACACTGGATACGCCCAATCTCATCTGATCTTGGAAGCTAAGCAGTGTTGGGCCAGGTTAGTACTTGGATGGGAGACCACCTGGGAATACAAGGTGCTGTAGATATTTTTATACTACCAACACCGTTCTGTTGATGCATTCCATTTTCAAACGTATTCATTTATGAAACAGTAGTTAGAAGTAGAAAAGTTCTAACAGAAACCATAAAGCTCATCTACAGCCACATCACACTGGATACGCCCAATCTCATCTGAGCTTGGAAGCTAAGCAGTGTTGGGCCTGGTTAGTACTTGGATGGGAGACCACCTGGGAATACAAGGTGCTGTAGATATTTTTATACTGCCAACACCGTTCTGTTGATGCATTCAATTTTCAAATGTATTCATTTATGAACCAGTAGTTAGAAGTAGAAAAGTTCAAACAGAAACCACAAAGCTCATCTACAGCCACACCACACTGGATACGCCCAATCTCATCTGATCTTGGAAGCTAAGCAGTGTTGGGCCTGGTTAGTACTTGGATGGGAGACCACCTGGGAATACAAGGTGCTGTAGATATTTTTATACTGCCAACACCGTTCTGTTGATGCATTCCATTTTCAAACGTATTCATTTATGAACCAGTAGTTAGAAGTAGAAAAGTTCTAACAGAAACCACAAAGCTCATCTACAGCCACACCACACTGGATTCGCCCAAACTCATCTGAGCTTGGAAGCTAAGCAGTGTTGGGCCTGGTTAGTACTTGGATGGGAGACCACCTGGGAATACAAGGTGCTGTAGATATTTTTATACTGCCAACACCGTTCTGTTGATGCATTCCATTTTAAAACGTATTCATTTATGAACCAGTAGTTAGAAGTAGAAAAGTTCTAACAGAAAACAGAAAGTTCATCTACAGCAACACCACACTGGATACGCCCAATCTCATCTGATCTTGGAAGCTAAGCAGTGTTGGGCCTGGTTAGTACTTGGATGGGAGACCACCTGGGAATACAAGGTGCTGTAGATATTTTTATACTGCCAACACCATTCTGTTGATGGATTCCATTTTAAAACGTATTCATTTATGAACCAGTAGTTAGAAGTAGAAAAGTTCTAACAGAAACCACAAAGCTCATCTACAGCCACACCACACTGGATACGCCCAATCTCATCTGATCTTGGAAGCTAAGCAGTGTTGTGCCTGGTTAGTATTTGGATGGGAGACTACCTGGGAATACAAGGTGCTGTAGATATTTTTATACTGCCAACACCATTCTGTTGATGGATTCCATTTTAAAACGTATTCATTTATGAACCAGTAGTTAGAAGTAGAAAAGTTCTAACAGAAACCACAAAGCTCATCCACAGCCACACCTTTCTGGATACGCCCAATCTCATCTGATCTTGGAAGCTAAGCAGTGTTGGGCCTGGTTAGTACTTGGATGGGAGACCACCTGGGAATACAAGGTGCTGTAGATATTTTTATACTGCCAACACCGTTCTGT
Organism: Pseudophryne corroboree; assembly: GCF_028390025.1. Taxonomy (NCBI): domain Eukaryota; kingdom Metazoa; phylum Chordata; class Amphibia; order Anura; family Myobatrachidae; genus Pseudophryne; species Pseudophryne corroboree. The sequence goes on along the minus strand of NC_086446.1, from coordinate 114,516,557 downwards.
TGATGCATTCCATTTTCAAACGTATTCATTTATGAACCAGTAGTTAGAAGTAGAAAAGTTCTAACTGAAACCACAAAGCTCATCTACAGCCACACCACACTGGATACGCCCAATCTCATCTGATCTTGGAAGCTAAGCAGTGTTGGGCCTGGTTAGTACTTGGATGGGAGACCACCTGGGAATACAAGGTGCTGTAGATATTTTTATACTGCCAACACCCTTCTGTTGATGCATTCCATTTTCAAACGTATTCATTTATGAACCAGTAGTTAGAAGTAGAAAAGTTCTAACAGAAACCACAAAGCTCATCTACAGCCACACTACACTGGATACGCCCAATCTCATCTGATCTTGGAAGCTAAGCAGTGTAGGGCCTGGTTAGTACTTGGATGGGAGACCACCTGGGAATACAAGGTGATGTAGGTATTTTTATACTGCCAACACCCTTCTGTTGATGCATTCCATTTTCAAACGTATTCATTTATGAACCAGTAGTTAGAAGTAGAAAAGTTCTAACAGAAACCACAAAGCTCATCTACAGCCACACCACACTGGATATGCCCAATCTCATCTGATCTTGGAAGCTAAGCAGTGTTGGGTCTGGTTAGTACTTGGATGGGAGACCACCTGGGAATACAAGGTGCTGTAGATATTTTTATACTGCCAACACCATTCTGTTGATGCATTCCATTTTAAAACGTATTCATTTATGAACCAGTAGTTAGAAGTAGAAAAGTTCTAACACAAACCAGAAAGTTCATCTACAGCAACACCACACTGGATACGCCCAATCTCATCTGAACTTGGAAGCTAAGCAGTGTTGGGCCTGGTTAGTACTTGGATGGGAGACCACCTGGGAATACAAGGTGCTGTAGATATTTTTATACTGCCAACACCGTTCTGTTGATGCATTCAATTTTCAAATGTATTCATTTATGAACCAGTAGTTAGAAGTAGAAAAGTTCAAACAGAAACCACAAAGCTCATCTGCAGCCACACCACACTGGATACGCCCAATCTCATCTGATCTTGGAAACTAAGCAGTGTTGGGCCTGGTTAGTACTTGGATGGGAGACCACCTGGGAATACAAGGTGCTGTAGATATTTTTATACTGCCAACACCGTTCTGTTGATGCATTCCATTTTCAAATGTATTCATTTATGAACCAGTAGTTAGAAGTAGAAAAGTTCTAACAGAAACCACAAAGCTCATCTACAGCCACACCACACTGGATTCGCCCAAACTCATCTGAGCTTGGAAGCTAAGCAGTGTTGGGCCTGGTTAGTACTTGGATGGGAGACCACCTGGGAATACAAGGTGCTGTAGATATTTTTATACTGCCAACACCGTTCTGTTGATGCATTCCATTTTAAAACGTATTCATTTATGAACCAGTAGTTAGAAGTAGAAAAGTTCTAACAGAAAACAGAAAGTTCATCTACAGCAACACCACACTGGATACGCCCAATCTCATCTGATCTTGGAAGCTAAGCAGTGTTGGGCCTGGTTAGTACTTGGATGGGAGACCACCCGGTAATACAAGGTGCTGTAGATATTTTTATACTGAAAACACAGTTCTGTTGATGCATTCCATTTTTAAACGTATTCATTTATGAACCAGGAGTTAGAAGTAGAAAAGTTCTAACAGAAACCAAAAAGTTCATCTACAGCCACACCACACTGGATACGTCCAATCTCATCTGATCTTGGAAGCTAAGCAGTATTGGGCCTGGTTAGTACTTGGATGGGAGACCACCTGGGAATACAAGGTGCTGTAGATATTTTTATACTGCCAACACCGTTCTGTTGATGGATTCCATTTTAAAACGTATTCATTTATGAACCAGTAGTTAGAAGTAGAAAAGTTCTAACAGAAACCACAAAGCTCATCTACAGCCACACCACACTGGATACGCCCAATCTCATCTGATCTTGGAAGCTAAACAGTGTTGTGCCTGGTTAGTATTTGGATGGGAGACTACCTGGGAATACAAGGTGCTGTAGATATTTTTATACTGCCAACACCCTTCTGTTGATGCATTCAATTTTAAAACGTATTCATTTATGAACCAGTAGTTAGAAGTAGAAAAGTTCTCACAGAAACCACAAAGCTCATCTACAGCCACACCACACTGGATACGCCCAATCTCATCTGATCTTGGAAGCTAAGCAGTGTTGGGCCAGGTTAGTACTTGGATGGGAGACCACCTGGGAATACAAGGTGCTGTAGATATTTTTATACTACCAACACCGTTCTGTTGATGCATTCCATTTTCAAACGTATTCATTTATGAAACAGTAGTTAGAAGTAGAAAAGTTCTAACAGAAACCATAAAGCTCATCTACAGTCACATCACACTGGATACGCCCAATCTCATCTGAGCTTGGAAGCTAAGCAGTGTTGGGCCTGGTTAGTACTTGGATGGGAGACCACCTGGGAATACAAGGTGCTGTAGATATTTTTATACTGCCAACACCGTTCTGTTGATGCATTCAATTTTCAAATGTATTCATTTATGAACCAGTAGTTAGAAGTAGAAAAGTTCAAACAGAAACCACAAAGCTCATCTACAGCCACACCACACTGGATACGCCCAATCTCATCTGATCTTGGAAGCTAAGCAGTGTAGGGCCTGGTTAGTACTTGGATGGGAGACCACCTGGGAATACAAGGTGATGTAGATATTTTTATACTGCCAACACCCTTCTGTTGATGCATTCCATTTTCAAACGTATTCATTTATGAACCAGTAGTTAGAAGTAGAAAAGTTCTAACAGAAACCACAAAGCTCATCTACAGCCACACCACACTGGATACGCCCAATCTCATCTGATCTTGGAAGCTAAGCAGTGTTGGGCCTGGTTAGTACTTGGATGGGAGACCACCTGGGAATACAAGGTGCTGTAGATATTTTTATACTACCAACACCGTTCTGTTGATGCATTCCATTTTCAAACGTATTCATTTATGAACCAGTAGTTAGAAGTAGAAAAGTTCAAAAAGAAACCACAAAGCTCATCTACAGCCACACCACACTGGATACGCCCAATCTCATCTGATCTTGGAAGCTAAGCAGTGTTGGGCCTGGTTAGTACTTGGATGGGAGACCACCTGGGAATACAAGGTGCTGTAGATATTTTTATACTGCCAACACCGTTCTGTTGATGCATTCCATTTTCAAACGTATTCATTTATGAACCAGTAGTTAGAAGTAGAAAAGTTCTAACAGAAACCATAAAGCTCATCTACAGCCACATCACACTGGATTCGCCCAAACTCATCTGAGCTTGGAAGCTAAGCAGTGTTGGTCCTGGTTAGTACTTGGATGGGAGACCACCTGGGAATACAAGGTGCTGTAGGTATTTTTATACTGCCAACACCGTTCTGTTGATGCATTCCATTTTAAAACGTATTCATTTATGAACCAGTAGTTAGAAGTAGAAAAGTTCTAACAGAAAACAGAAAGTTCATCTACAGCAACACCACACTGGATACGCCCAATCTCATCTGATCTTGGAAGCTAAGCAGTGTTGGGCCTGGTTAGTACTTGGATGGGAGACCACCTGGGAATACAAGGTGCAGTAGATATTTTTATACTGCCAACACCATTCTGTTGATGGATTCCATTTTAAAACGTATTCATTTATGAACCAGTAGTTAGAAGTAGAAAAGTTCTAACAGAAACCACAAAGCTCATCTACAGCCACACCACACTGGATACGCCCAATCTCATCTGATCTTGGAAGCTAAGCAGTGTTGTGCCTGGTTAGTATTTGGATGGGAGACTACCTGGGAATACAAGGTGCTGTAGATATTTTTATACTGCCAACACCCTTCTGTTGATGCATTCCATTTTAAAACGTATTCATTTATGAACCAGTAGTTAGAAGTAGAAAAGTTCTAACAGAAACCACAAAGCTCATCTACAGCCACACTACACTGGATACGCCCAATCTCATCTGATCTTGGAAGCTAAGCAGTGTAGGGCCTGGTTAGTACTTGGATGGGAGACCACCTGGGAATACAAGGTGATGTAGATATTTTTATACTGCCAACACCCTTCTGTTGATGCATTCCATTTTCAAACGTATTCATTTATGAACCAGTAGTTAGAAGTAGAAAAGTTCTAACAGAAACCACAAAGCTCATCTACAGCCACACCACACTGGATACGCCCAATCTCATCTGATCTTGGAAGCTAAGCAGTGTTGGGCCTGGTTAGTACTTGGATGGGAGACCACCTGGGAATACAAGGTGCTGTAGATATTTTTATACTACCAACACCGTTCTGTTGATGCATTCCATTTTCAAACGTATTCATTTATGAAACAGTAGTTAGAAGTAGAAAAGCTCTAACAGAAACCATAAAGCTCATCTACAGCCACACCACACTGGACACGCCCAATCTCATCTGTGCTTGGAAGCTAAGCAGTGTTGGGCCTGGTTAGTACTTGGATGGGAGACCACCTGAGAATACAAGGTGTTGTAGATATTTTTATACTGCCAACACCGTTCTGTTGATGCATTCAATTTTCAAGTGTATTCATTTATGAACCAGTAGTTAGAAGTAGAAAAGTTCAAACAGAAACCACAAAGCTCATCTACAGCCACACCACACTGGATACGCCCAATCTCATCTGATCTTGGAAGCTAAGCAGTTTTGGGCCTGGTTAGTACTTGGATGGGAGACCACCTGGGAATACAAGGTGCTGTAGATATTTTTATACTGCCAACACCGTTCTGTTGATGCATTCCATTTTAAAACGTATTCATTTATGAACCAGTAGTTAGAAGTAGAAAAGTTCTAACAGAAACCACAAAGCTCATCTACAGCCACACCACACTGGATTCGCCCAAACTCATCTGAGCTTGGAAGCTAAGCAGTGTTGGGCCTGGTTAGTACTTGGATGGGAGACCACCTGGGAATACAAGGTGCTGTAGATATTTTTATACTACCAACACCGTTCTGTTGATGCATTCCATTTTCAAACGTATTCATTTATGAAACAGTAGTTAGAAGTAGAAAAGTTCTAACAGAAACCATAAAGCTCATCTACAGCCACACCACACTGGATACGCCCAATCTCATCTGAGCTTGGAAGCTAAGCAGTGTTGGGCCTGGTTAGTACTTGGATGGGAGACCACCTGAGAATACAAGGTGTTGTAGATATTTTTATACTGCCAACACCGTTCTGTTGATGCATTCAATTTTCAAGTGTATTCATTTATGAACCAGTAGTTAGAAGTAGAAAAGTTCAAACAGAAACCACAAAGCTCATCTACAGCAACACCACACTGGATACGCCCAATCTCATCTGATCTTGGAAGCTAAGCAGTGTTGGGCCTGGTTAGTACTTGGATGGGAGACCACCCGGTAATACAAGGTGCTGTAGATATTTTTATACTGAAAACACCGTTCTGTTGATGCATTCCATTTTTAAACGTATTCATTTATGAACCAGTAGTTAGAAGTAGAAAAGTTCTAACAGAAACCACAAAGCACATCTACAGCCACACCACACTGGATACGCCCAATCTCATCTGATCTTGGAAGCTAAACAGTGTTGTGCCTGGTTAGTATTTGGATGGGAGACTACCTGGGAATACAAGGTGCTGTAGATAATTTTATACTGCCAACACCGTTCTGTTGATGCATTCCATTTTAAAACGTATTCATTTATGAACAAGTAGTTAGAAGTAGAAAAGTTCTAACAGAAACCAGAAAGATCATCTACAGCAACACCACACTGAATACGCCCAATCTCATCTGTTCTTGGAAACTAAGCAGTGTTGGGCCTGGTTAGTACTTGGATGGGAGACCACCTGGGAATACAAGGTGCTGTAGATATTTTTATACTGCCAACACCGTTCTGTTGATGCATTCCATTTTCAAACGTATTCATTTATGAACCAGTAGTTAAAAGTAGAAAAGTTCTAACAGAAACCACAAAGCTCATCTACAGCCACACCACACTGGATACGCCCAATCTCATCTGATCTTGGAAGCTAAGCAGTGTTGGGCCTGGTTAGTACTTGGATGGGAGACCACCTGGGAATACAAGGTGCTGTAGTTATTTTTATACTGCCAACACCGTTCTGTTGATGCATTCCATTTTCAAACGTATTCATTTATGAACCAGTAGTTAGAAGTAGAAAAGTTCTAACAGAAACCACAAAGCTCATCTACAGCCACACCACACTGGGTACGCCCAATCTCATCTGATCTTGGAAGCTAAGCAGTGTTGGGCCTGGTTAGTACTTGGATGGGAGACCACCTGGGAATACAAGGTGCTGTAGATATTTTTATACTGCCAACACCGTTCTGTTGATGCATTCCATTTTCAAACGTATTCATTTATGAACCAGTAGTTAGAAGTAGAAAAGTTCTAACAGAAACTACAAAGCTCATCTACAGCCACACCACACTGGATACGCCCAATCTCATCTGATCTTGGAAGCTAAGCAGTGTTGGGCCTGGTTAGTACTTGGATGGGAGACCACCTAGGAATACAAGGTGCTGTAGATAATTTTATACTGCCAACACCGTTCTGTTGATGCATTCCATTTTAAAACGTATTCAATTATGAACCAGTAGTTAGAAGTAGAAAAGTTCTAAC
>NC_086446.1:114494938-114499938 GCF_028390025.1 Pseudophryne corroboree | reverse complement strand
GATCTTGGAAGCTAAGCAGTGTTGGGCCTGGTTAGTACTTGGATGGGAGACCACCTGGGAATACAAGGTGCTGTAGATATTTTTATACTGCCAACACCGTTCTGTTGATGCATTCTATTTTCAAACGTATTCATTTATGAACCAGTAGTTAGAAGTAGAAAAGTTCTAACAGAAACCACAAAGCTCATCTACAGCCACACCACACTGGATACGCCCAATCTCATCTGATCTTGGAAGCTAAGCAGTGTTGGGTCTGGTTAGTACTTGGATGGGAGACCACCTGGGAATACAATGTGCTGTAGATATTTTTATACTGCCAACACCGTTCTGTTGATGCATTCCATTTTCAAACGTATTCATTTATGAACCAGTAGTTAGAAGTAGAAAAGTTCTAACAGAAACCACAAAGCTCATCTACAGCCTCACCACACTGGATACGCCCAATCTCATCTGATCTTGGAAGCTAAGCAGTGTTGGGCCTGGTTAGTACTTGGATGGGAGACCACCTGGGAATACAAGGTGCTGTAGATATTTTTATACTACCAACACCGTTCTGTTGAGGCATTCCATTTTCAAACGTATTCATTTATGAAACAGTAGTTAGAAGTAGAAAAGTTGTAACAGAAACCATAAAGCTCATCTACAGCCACACCACACTGGATACGCCCAATCTCATCTGATCTTGGAAGCTAAGCAGTGTTGGGCCTGGTTAGTACTTGGATGGGAGACCACCTCGGAATACAAGGTGCTGTAGATATTTTTATACTGCCAACACCGTTCTGTTGATGCATTCCATTTTAAAACGTATTCATTTATGAACCAGTAGTTAGAAGTAGAAAAGTTCTAACAGAAACCACAAAGCTCATCTACAGCCACACCACACTGGGTACGCCCAATCTCATCTGATCTTGGAAGCTAAGCAGTGTTGGGCCTGGTTAGTACTTGGATGGGAGACCACCTGGAAATGCAAGGTGCTGTAGATATTTTTATACTGCCAACACCGTTCTGTTGATGCATTCCATTTTCAAACGTATTCATTTATGAACCAGTAGTTAGAAGTAGAAAAGTTCTAACAGAAACCACAAAGCTCATCTACAGCTACACCACACTGGATACGCCCAATCTCATCTGATCTTGGAAGCTAAGCAGTGTTGGGCCTGGTTAGTACTTGGATGGGAGACCACCTGGGAATACAAGGTGCTGTAGATATTTTTATACTGCCAACACCGTTCTGTTGATGCATTCCATTTTAAAACGTATTCATTTATGAACCAGTAGTTAGAAGTAGAAAAGTTCTAACAGAAACCACAAAGCTCATCTACAGCCACACCACACTGGATACGCCCAATCTCATCTGATCTTGGAAGCTAAGCAGTGTTGGGCCTGGTTAGTACTTGGATGGGAGACCACCTGGGAATACAAGGTGCTGTAGATATTTTTATACTGCCAACACCGTTCTGTTGATGCATTCCATTTTCAAACGTATTCATTTATGAACCAGTAGTTAGAAGTAGAAAAGTTCTAACAGAAACCACAAAGCTCATCTACAGCCACACCACACTGGATACGCCCAATCTCATCTGATCTTGGAAGCTAAGCAGTGTTGGGCCTGGTTAGTACTTGGATGGGAGACCACCTCGGAATACAAGGTGCTGTAGATATTTTTATACTGCCAACACCGTTCTGTTGATGCATTCTATTTTCAAACGTATTCATTTATGAACCAGTAGTTAGAAGTAGAAAAGTTCTAACAGAAACCACAAAGCTCATCTACAGCCACACCACACTGGATACGCCCAATCTCATCTGATCTTGGAAGCTAAGCAGTGTTGGGCCTGGTTAGTACTTGGATGGGAGACCACCTCGGAATACAAGGTGCTGTAGATATTTTTATACTGCCAACACCGTTCTGTTGATGCATTCCATTTTAAAACGTATTCATTTATGAACCAGTAGTTAGAAGTAGAAAAGTTCTAACAGAAACCACAAAGCTCATCTACAGCCACAGCACACTGGATACGTCCAATCTCATCTGATCTTGGAAGCTTAGCAGTGTTGGGCCTGGTTAGTACTTGGATGGGAGACCACCTGGGAATACAAGGTGCTGTAGATATTTTTATACTGCCAACACCGTTCTGTTGATGCATTCCATTTTCAAACGTATTCATTTATGAACCAGTAGTTAGAAGTAGAAAAGTTCTAACAGAAACCAGAAAGTTCATCTATAGCAACACCACAATGGATACGCCCAATCTCATCTGATCTTGGAAGCTAAGCAGTGTTGGGCCTGGTTAGTACTTGGATGGGAGACTACCTGGGAATACAAGGTGCTGTAGATATTTTTATACTGCCAACACCGTTCTGTTGATGCATTCCATTTTCAAACGTATTCATTTATGAACCAGTAGTTAGAAGTAGAAAAGTTCTAACAGAAACCACAAAGCTCATCTACAGCCACACCACACTGGATACGCCCAATCTCATCTGATCTTGGAAGCTAAGCAGTGTTGGGCCTGGTTAGTACTTGGATGGGAGACCACCTGGGAATACAAGGTGCTGTAGATATTTTTATACTGCCAACACCGTTCTGTTGATGCATTCCATTTTCAAACGTATTCATTTATGAACCAGTAGTTAGAAGTAGAAAAGTTCTAACAGAAACCACAAAGCTCATCTACAGCCACACCACACTGGATACGCCCAATCTCATCTGATCTTGGAAGCTAAGCAGTGTTGGGCCTGGTTAGTACTTGGATGGGAGACCACCTGGGAATACAAGGTGCTGTAGATATTTTTATACTGCCAACACCGTTCTGTTGATGCATTCCATTTTCAAACGTATTCATTTATGAACCAGTAGTTAGAAGTAGAAAAGTTCTAACAGAAACCACAAAGCTCATCTACAGCCACACCACACTGGATACGCCCAATCTCATCTGATCTTGGAAGCTAAGCAGTGTTGGGTCTGGTTAGTACTTGGATGGTGAGACCACCTGGGAATACAAGGTGCTGTAGATATTTTTATACTGCCAACACCGTTCTGTTGATGCATTCCATTTTCAAACGTATTCATTTATGAACCAGTAGTTAGAAGTAGAAAAGTTCTAACAGAAACCACAAAGCTCATCTACAGCCACACCACACTGGATACGCCCAATCTCATCTGATCTTGGAAGCTAAGCAGTGTTGGGCCTGGTTAGTACTTGGATGGGAGACCACCTGGGAATACAAGGTGCTGTAGATATTTTTATACTACCAACACCGTTCTGTTGAGGCATTCCATTTTCAAACGTATTCATTTATGAAACAGTAGTTAGAAGTAGAAAAGTTCTAACAGAAACCATAAAGCTCATCTACAGCCACACCACACTGGATACGCCCAATCTCATCTGATCTTGGAAGCTCAGCAGTGTTGGGCCTGGTTAGTACTTGGATGGGAGACCACCTGGGAATACAAGGTGCTGTAGATATTTTTATACTGCCAACACCGTTCTGTTGATGCATTCCATTTTAAAACGTATTCATTTATGAACCAGTAGTTAGAAGTAGAAAAGTTCTAACAGAAACCACAAAGCTCATCTACAGCCACACCACACTGGATACGCCCAATCTCATCTGATCTTGGAAGCTAAGCAGTGTTGGGCCTGGTTAGTACTTGGATGGGAGACCACCTCGGAATACAAGGTGCTGTAGATATTTTTATACTGCCAACACCGTTCTGTTGATGCATTCCATTTTCAAACGTATTCATTTATGAACAAGTAGTTAGAAGTAGAAAAGTTCTAACAGAAACCACAAAGCTCATCTACAGCCACACCACACTGGGTACGCCCAATCTCATCTGATCTTGGAAGCTAAGCAGTGTTGGGCCTGGTTAGTACTTGGATGGGAGACCACCTGGGAATACAAGGTGCTGTAGATATTTTTATACTGCCAACACCGTTCTGTTGATGCATTCCATTTTCAAACGTATTCATTTATGAACCAGTAGTTAGAAGTAGAAAAGTTCTAACAGAAACCACAAAGCTCATCTACAACCACACCACACTGGATACGCCCAATCTCATCTGATATTGGAAGCTAAGCAGTGTTGGGCCTGGTTAGTACTTGGATGGGAGACCACCTCGGAATACAAGGTGCTGTAGATAATTTTATACTGCCAACACCGTTCTGTTGATGCATTCCATTTTAAAACGTATTCATTTATGAACCAGTAGTTAGAAGTAGAAAAGATCTAACAGAAACCAGAAAGTTCATCTATAGCAACACCACACTGGATACGCCCAATCTCATCTGATCTTGGAAGCTAAGCAGTGTTGGGCCTGGTTAGTACTTGGATGGGAGACCACCTGGGAATACAAGGTGCTGTAGATATTTTTATACTGCCAACACCGTTCTGTTGATGCATTCCATTTTAAAACGTATTCATTTATGAACCAGTAGTTAGAAGTAGAAAAGTTCTAACAGAAACCACAAAGCTCATCTACAGCCACACCACACTGGATACGCCCAATCTCATCTGATCTTGGAAGCTAAGCAGTGTTGGGCCTGGTTAGTACTTGGATGGGAGACCACCTCGGAATACAAGGTGCTGTAGATAATTTTATACTGCCAACACCGTTCTGTTGATGCATTCCATTTTAAAACGTATTCATTTATGAACCAGTAGTTAGAAGTAGAAAAGTTCTAACAGAAACCACAAAGCTCATCTACAGCCACACCACACTGGATACGCCCAATCTCATCTGATCTTGGAAGCTAAGCAGTGTTGGGCCTGGTTAGTACTTGGATGGGAGACCACCTGGGAATACAAGCTGCTGTCGATATTTTTATACTACCAACACCGTTCTGTTGATGCATTCCATTTTAAAACGTATTCATTTATGAAACAGTAGTTAGAAGTAGAAAAGTTCTAACAGAAACCATAAAGCTCATCTACAGCCACACCACACTGGATACGCCCAATCTCATCTGATCTTGGAAGCTAAGCAGTGTTGGGC
>NC_086446.1:114414938-114489938 GCF_028390025.1 Pseudophryne corroboree | reverse complement strand
TGGGAATACAAGGTGCTGTAGATATTTTTATACTGCCAACACCGTTCTGTTGATGCATTCCATTTTCAAACGTATTCATTTATGAACCAGTAGTTAGAAGTAGAAAAGTTCTAACAGAAACCACAAAGCTCATCTACAGCCACACCACACTGGATACGCCCAATCTCATCTGATCTTGGAAGCTAAGCAGTGTTGGGCCTGGTTAGTACTTGGATGGGAGACCACCTGGGAATACAAGGTGCTGTAGATATTTTTATACTACCAACACCGTTCTGTTGAGGCATTCCATTTTCAAACGTATTCATTTATGAAACAGTAGTTAGAAGTAGAAAAGTTCTAACAGAAACCATAAAGCTCATCTACAGCCACACCACACTGGATACGCCCAATCTCATCTGATCTTGGAAGCTAAGCAGTGTTGGGCCTGGTTAGTACTTGGATGGGAGACCACCTCGGAATACAAGGTGCTGTAGATATTTTTATACTGCCAACACCGTTCTGTTGATGCATTCCATTTTAAAACGTATTCATTTATGAACCAGTAGTTAGAAGTAGAAAAGTTCTAACAGAAACCACAAAGCTCATCTACAGCCACACCACACTGGGTACGCCCAATCTCATCTGATCTTGGAAGCTAAGCAGTGTTGGGCCTGGTTAGTACTTGGATGGGAGACCACCTGGGAATGCAAGGTGCTGTAGATATTTTTATACTGCCAACACCGTTCTGTTGATGCATTCCATTTTCAAACGTATTCATTTATGAACCAGTAGTTAGAAGTAGAAAAGTTCTAACAGAAACCACAAAGCTCATCTACAGCCACACCACACTGGATACGCCCAATCTCATCTGATCTTGGAAGCTAAGCAGTGTTGGGCCTGGTTAGTACTTGGATGGGAGACCACCTCGGAATACAAGGTGCTGTAGATATTTTTATACTGCCAACACCGTTCTGTTGATGCATTCCATTTTAAAACGTATTCATTTATGAACCAGTAGTTAGAAGTAGAAAAGTTCTAACAGAAACCACAAAGCTCATCTACAGCCACACCACACTGGGTACGCCCAATCTCAACTGATCTTGGAAGCTAAGCAGTGTTGGGCCTGGTTAGTACTTGGATGGGAGACCACCTGGGAATGCAAGGTGCTGTAGATATTTTTATACTGCCAACACCGTTCTGTTGATGCATTCCATTTTCAAACGTATTCATTTATGAACCAGTAGTTAGAAGTAGAAAAGTTCTAACAGAAACCACAAAGCTCATCTACAACCACACCACACTGGATACGCCCAATCTCATCTGATCTTGGAAGCTAAGCAGTGTTGGGCCTGGTTAGTACTTGGATGGGAGACCACCTCGGAATACAAGGTGCTGTAGATAATTTTATACTGCCAACACCGTTCTGTTGATGCATTCCATTTTAAAATGTATTCATTTATGAACCAGTAGTTAGAAGTAGAAAAGATCTAACAGAAACCAGAAAGTTCATCTATAGCAACACCACACTGGATACGCCCAATCTCATCTGATCTTGAAAGCTAAGCAGTGTTGGGCCTGGTTAGTACTTGGATGGGAGACCACCTGGGAATACAAGGTGCTGTAGATATTTTTATACTGCCAACACCGTTCTGTTGATGCATTCCATTTTAAAACGTATTCATTTATGAACCAGTAGTTAGAAGTAGAAAAGTTCTAACAGAAACCACAAAGCTCATCTACAGCCACACCACACTGGATACGCCCAATCTCATCTGATCTTGGAAGCTAAGCAGTGTTGGGCCTGGTTAGTACTTGGATGGGAGACCACCTGGGAATACAAGGTGCTGTAGATATTTTTATACTGCCAACACCGTTCTGTTGATGCATTCCATTTTCAAACGTATTCATTTATGAACCAGTAGTTAGAAGTAGAAAAGTTCTAACAGAAACCACAAAGCTCATCTACAGCCACACCACACTGGATACGCCCAATCTCATCTGATCTTGGAAGCTAAGCAGTGTTGGGCATGGTTAGTACTTGGATGGGAGACCACCTCGGAATACAAGGTGCTGTAGATATTTTTATACTGCCAACACCGTTCTGTTGATGCATTCCATTTTCAAACGTATTCATTTATGAACCAGTAGTTAGAAGTAGAAAAGTTCTAACAGAAACCACAAAGCTCATCTACAGCCACACCACACTGGATACGCCCAATCTCATCTGATCTTGGAAGCTAAGCAGTGTTGGGCCTGGTTAGTACTTGGATGGGAGACCACCTGGGAATACAAGGTGCTGTAGATATTTTTATACTGCCAACACCGTTCTGTTGATGCATTCCATTTTCAAACGTATTCATTTATGAACCAGTAGTTAGAAGTAGAAAAGTTCTAACAGAAACCAGAAAGTTCATCTATAGCAACACCACAATGGATACGCCCAATCTCATCTGATCTTGGAAGCTAAGCAGTGTTGGGCCTGGTTAGTACTTGGATGGGAGACTACCTGGGAATACAAGGTGCTGTAGATATTTTTATACTGCCAACACCGTTCTGTTGATGCATTCCATTTTCAAACGTATTCATTTATGAACCAGTAGTTAGAAGTAGAAAAGTTCTAACAGAAACCACAAAGCTCATCTACAGCCACACCACACTGGATACGCCCAATCTCATCTGATCTTGGAAGCTAAGCAGTGTTGGGCCTGGTTAGTACTTGGATGGGAGACCACCTGGGAATACAAGGTGCTGTAGATATTTTTATACTGCCAACACCGTTCTGTTGATGCATTCCATTTTCAAACGTATTCATTTATGAACCAGTAGTTAGAAGTAGAAAAGTTCTAACAGAAACCACAAAGCTCATCTACAGCCACACCACACTGGATACGCCCAATCTCATCTGATCTTGGAAGCTAAGCAGTGTTGGGCCTGGTTGGTACTTGGGTGGGAGACCACCTGGGAATACAAGGTGCTGTAGATATTTTTATACTGCCAACACCGTTCTGTTGATGCATTCCATTTTCAAACGTATTCATTTATGAACCAGTAGTTAGAAGTAGAAAAGTTCTAACAGAAACCACAAAGCTCATCTACAGCCACACCACACTGGATACGCCCAATCTCATCTGATCTTGGAAGCTAAGCAGTGTTGGGTCTGGTTAGTACTTGGATGGGAGACCACCTGGGAATAGAAGGTGCTGTAGATATTTTTATACTGCCAACACCGTTCTGTTGATGCATTCCATTTTCAAACGTATTCATTTATGAACCAGTAGTTAGAAGTAGAAAAGTTCTAACAGAAACCACAAAACTCATCTACAGCCACACCACACTGGATACGCCCAATCTCATCTGATCTTGGAAGCTAAGCAGAGTTGGGCCTGGTTAGTACTTGGATGGGAGACCACCTGGGAATACAAGGTGCTGTAGATATTTTTATACTACCAACACCGTTCTGTTGAGGCATTCCATTTTCAAACGTATTCATTTATGAAACAGTAGTTAGAAGTAGAAAAGTTCTAACAGAAACCATAAAGCTCATCTACAGCCACACCACACTGGATACGCCCAATCTCATCTGATCTTGGAAGCTCAGCAGTGTTGGGCCTGGTTAGTACTTGGATGGGAGACCACCTGGGAATACAAGGTGCTGTAGATATTTTTATACTGCCAACACCGTTCTGTTGATGCATTCCATTTTAAAACGTATTCATTTATGAACCAGTAGTTAGAAGTAGAAAAGTTCTAACAGAAACCACAAAGCTCATCTACAGCCACACCACACTGGATACGCCCAATCTCATCTGATCTTGGAAGCTAAGCAGTGTTGGGCCTGGTTAGTACTTGGATGGGAGACCACCTGGGAATACAAGGTGCTGTAGATATTTTTATACTGCC
This sequence comes from Pseudophryne corroboree, assembly GCF_028390025.1. Classification (NCBI taxonomy): domain Eukaryota; kingdom Metazoa; phylum Chordata; class Amphibia; order Anura; family Myobatrachidae; genus Pseudophryne; species Pseudophryne corroboree. The sequence goes on along the minus strand of NC_086446.1, from coordinate 114,486,059 downwards.
AACACCGTTCTGTTGATGCATTCCATTTTCAAACGTATTCATTTATGAACCAGTAGTTAGAAGTAGAAAAGTTCTAACAGAAACCACAAAGCTCATCTACAGCCACACCACACTGGATACGCCCAATCTCATCTGATCTTGGAAGCTAAGCAGTGTTGGGCCTGGTTAGTACTTGCATGGGAGACCACCTGGGAATACAAGGTGCTGTAGATATTTTTATACTGCCAACACCGTTCTGTTGATGCATTCCATTTTCAAACGTATTCATTTATGAACCAGTAGTTAGAAGTAGAAAAGTTCTAACAGAAACCACAAAGCTCATCTACAGCAACACCACACTGGATACGCCCAATCTCATCTGATCTTGGAAGCTAAGCAGTGTTGGGTCTGGTTAGTACTTGGATGGGAGACCACCTGGGAATACAAGGTGCTGTAGATATTTTTATACTGCCAACACCGTTCTGTTGATGCATTCCATTTTCAAACGTATTCATTTATGAACCAGTAGTTAGAAGTAGAAAAGTTCTAACAGAAACCACAAAGCTCATCTACAGCCACACCACACTGGAGACGCCCAATCTCATCTGATCTTGGAAGCTCAGCAGTGTTGGGCCTGGTTAGTACTTGGATGGGAGACCACCTGGGAATACAAGGTGCTGTAGATATTTTTATACTGCCAACACCGTTCTGTTGATGCATTCCATTTTAAAACGTATTCATTTATGAACCAGTAGTTAGAAGTAGAAAAGTTCTAACAGAAACCACAAAGCTCATCTACAGCCACACCACACTGGATACGCCCAATCTCATCTGATCTTGGAAGCTAAGCAGTGTTGGGCCTGGTTAGTACTTGGATGGGAGACCACCTCGGAATACAAGGTGCTGTAGATATTTTTATACTGCCAACACCGTTCTGTTGATGCATTCCATTTTCAAACGTATTCATTTATGAACCAGTAGTTAGAAGTAGAAAAGTTCTAACAGAAACCACAAAGCTCATCTACAGCCACACCATACTGGATACGCCCAATCTCATCTGATATTGGAAGCTAAGCAGTGTTGGGCCTGGTTAGTACTTGGATGGGAGACCACCTCGGAATACAAGGTGCTGTAGATATTTTTATACTGCCAACACCGTTCTGTTGATGCATTCCATTTTCAAACGTATTCATTTATGAACCAGTAGTTAGAAGAAGAAAAGTTCAAACAGAAACCACAAAGCTCATCTACAGCCACACCACACTGGATACGCCCAATCTCATCTGATCTTGGAAGCTAAGCAGTGTTGGGCCTGGTTAGTACTTGGATGGGAGACCACCTGGGAATACAAGGTGCTGTAGATATTTTTATACTACCAACACCGTTCTGTTGAGGCATTCCATTTTCAAACGTATTCATTTATGAAACAGTAGTTAGAAGTAGAAAAGTTCTAACAGAAACCATAAAGCTCATCTACAGCCACACCACACTGGATACGCCCAATCTCATCTGATCTTGGAAGCTCAGCAATGTTGGGCCTGGTTAGTACTTGGATGGGAGACCACCTGGGAATACAAGGTGCTGTAGATATTTTTATACTGCCAACACCGTTCTGTTGATGCATTCCATTTTAAAACGTATTCATTTATGAACCAGTAGTTAGAAGTAGAAAAGTTCTAATAGAAACCACAAAGCTCATCTACAGCCACACCACACTGGATACGCCCAATCTCATCTGATCTTGGAAGCTAAGCAGTGTTGGGCCTGGTTAGTACTTGGATGGGAGACCACCTCGGAATACAAGGTGCTGTAGATATTTTTATACTGCCAACACCGTTCTGTTGATGCATTCCATTTTAAAACGTATTCATTTATGAACCAGTAGTTAGAAGTAGAAAAGTTCTAACAGAAACCACAAAGCTCATCTACAGCCACACCACACTGGGTACGCCCAATCTCATCTGATCTTGGAAGCTAAGCAGTGTTGGGCCTGGTTAGTACTTGGATGGGAGACCACCTGGGAATACAAGGTGCTGTAGATATTTTTATACTGCCAACACCGTTCTGTTGATGCATTCCATTTTCAAACGTATTCATTTATGAACCAGTAGTTAGAAGTAGAAAAGTTCTAACAGAAACCACAAAGCTCATCTACAGCCACACCACACTGGATACGCCCAATCTCATCTGATATTGGAAGCTAAGCAGTGTTGGGCCTGGTTAGTACTTGGATGGGAGACCACCTCGGAATACAAGGTGCTGTAGATAATTTTATACTGCCAACACCGTTCTGTTGATGCATTCCATTTTAAAACGTATTCATTTATGAACCATTAGTTAGAAGTAGAAAAGATCTAACAGAAACCAGAAAGTTCATCTATAGCAACACCACACTGGATACGCCCAATCTCATCTGATCTTGGAAGCTAAGCAGTGTTGGGCCTGGTTAGTACTTGGATGGGAGACCACCTGGGAATACAAGGTGCTGTAGATATTTTTATACTGCCAACACCGTTCTGTTGATGCATTCCATTTTAAAACGTATTCATTTATGAACCAGTAGTTAGAAGTAGAAAAGTTCTAACAGAAACCACAAAGCTCATCTACAGCCACACCACACTGGATACGCCCAATCTCATCTGATCTTGGAAGCTAAGCAGTGTTGGGCCTGGTTAGTACTTGGATGGGAGTCCACCTCGGAATACAAGATGCTGTAGATAATTTTATACTGCCAACACCGTTCTGTTGATGCATTCCATTTTAAAACGTATTCATTTATGAACCAGTAGTTAGAAGTAGAAAAGTTCTAACAGAAACCACAAAGCTCATCTACAGCCACACCACACTGGATACGCCCAATCTCATCTGATCTTGGAAGCTAAGCAGTGTTGGGCCTGGTTAGTACTTGGATGGGAGACCACCTGGGAATACAAGCTGCTGTAGATATTTTTATACTACCAACACCGTTCTGTTGATGCATTCCATTTTCAAACGTATTCATTTATGAAACAGTAGTTAGAAGTAGAAAAGTTCTAACAGAAACCATAAAGCTCATATACAGCCACACCACACTGGATACGCCCAATCTCATCTGATCTTGGAAGCTAAGCAGTGTTGGGCCTGGTTAGTACTTGGATGGGAGACCACCTGGGAATACAAGGTGCTGTAGATGTTTTTATACTGCCAACACCGTTCTGTTGATGCATTCCATTTTCAAACGTATTCATTTATGAAACAGTAGTTAGAAGTAGAAAAGTTCTAACAGAAACCAGAAAGTTCATCTACAGCCACACCACACTGGATACGCCCAATCTCATCTGATCTTGGAAGCTAAGCAGTGTTGGGCCTGGTTAGTACTTGGATGGGAGACCACCTCGGAATACAAGGTGCTGTAGATAATTTTATACTGCCAACATCGTTCTGTTGATGCATTCCATTTTAAAACGTATTCATTTATGAACCAGTAGTTAGAAGTAGAAAAGATCTAACAGAAACCAGAAAGTTCATCTATAGCAACACCACACTGGATACGCCCAATCTCATCTGATCTTGGAAGCTAAGCAGTGTTGGGCCTGGTTAGTACTTGGATGGGAGACCACCTGGGAATACAAGGTGCTGTAGATATTTTTATACTGCCAACACCGTTCTGTTGATGCATTCCATTTTAAAACGTATTCATTTATGAACCAGTAGTTAGAAGTAGAAAAGTTCTAACAGAAACCACAAAGCTCATCTACAGCCACACCACTCTGGATACGCCCAATCTCATCTGATCTTGGAAGCTAAGCAGTGTTGGGCCTGGTTAGTACTTGGATGGGAGACCACCTCGGAATACAAGGTGCTGTAGATAATTTTATACTGCCAACACCGTTCTGTTGATGCATTCCATTTTAAAACGTATTCATTTATGAACCAGTAGTTAGAAGTAGAAAAGTTCTAACAGAAACCACAAAGCTCATCTACAGTCACACCACACTGGATATGTCCAATCTCATCTGATCTTGGAAGCTAAGCAGTGTTGTGCCTGGTTAGTACTTGGATGGGAGACCACCTGGGAATACAAGCTGCTGTAGATATTTTTATACTACCAACACCGTTCTGTTGATGCATTCCATTTTCAAACGTATTCATTTATGAAACAGTAGTTAGAAGTAGAAAAGTTCTAACAGAAACCATAAAGCTCATCTACAGCCACACCACACTGGATATGCCCAATCTCATCTGATCTTGGAAGCTAAACAGTGTTGGGCCTGGTTAGTACTTGGATGGGAGACCACCTGGGAATACAAGGTGCTGTAGATGTTTTTATACTGCCAACACCGTTCTGTTGATGCATTCCATTTTCAAACGTATTCATTTATGAACCAGTAGTTAGAAGTAGAAAAGTTCTAACAGAAACCAGAAAGTTCATCTACAGCAACACCACACTGGATACGCCCAATCTCATCTGATCTTGGAAGCTAAGCAGTGTTGGGCCTGGTTAGTACTTGGATGGGAGACCACCTGGGAATACAAGGTGCTGTAGATATTTTTATACTGCCAACACCGTTCTGTTGATGCATTCCATTTTAAAACGTATTCATTTATGAACCAGTAGTTAGAAGTAGAAAAGTTCTAACAGAAACCACAAAGCTCATATACAGCCACACCACACTGGATACGCCCAATCTCATCTGATCTTGGAAGCTAAGCAGTGTTGGGCCTGGTTAGTACTTGGATGGGAGACCACCTCGGAATATAAGGTGCTGTAGATATTTTTATACTGCCAACACCGTTCTGTTGATGCATTCCATTTTAAAACGTATTCATTTATGAACCAGTAGTTAGAAGTAGAAAAGTTCTAACAGAAACCAGAAAGTTCATCTATAGCAACACCACACTGGATACGCCCAATCTCATCTGATCTTGGAAGCTAAGCAGTGTTGGGCCTGGTTAGTACTTGGATGGGAGACCACCTGGGAATACAAGGTGCTGTAGATATTTTTATACTGCCAACACCGTTCTGTTGATGCATTCCATTTTAAAACGTATTCATTTATGAACCAGTAGTTAGAAGTAGAAAAGTTCTAACAGAAACCACAAAGCTCATCTACAGCCACACCACACTGGATACGCCCAATCTCATCTGATCTTGGAAGCTAAGCAGTGTTGGGCCTGGTTAGTACTTGGATGGGAGACCACCTGGGAATACAAGGTGCTGTAGATATTTTTATACTGCCAACACCGTTCTGTTGATGCATTCCATTTTCAAACGTATTCATTTATGAACCAGTAGTTAGAAGTAGAAAAGTTCTAACAGAAACCACAAAGCTCATCTACAGCCACACCACACTGGATACGCCCAATCTCATCTGATCTTGGAAGCTAAGCAGTGTTGGGCCTGGTTAGTACTTGGATGGGAGACCACCTGGGAATACAAGGTGCTGTAGATATTTTTATACTACCAACACCGTTCTGTTGAGGCATTCCATTTTCAAACGTATTCATTTATGAACCAGTAGTTAGAAGTAGAAAAGTTCTAACAGAAACCACAAAGCTCATCTACAGCCACACCACACTGGATATGCCCAATCTCATCTGATCTTGGAAGCTAAGCAGTGTTGGGCCTGGTTAGTACTTGGATGGGAGACCACCTGGGAATACAAGGTGCTGTAGATATTTTTATACTACCAACACCGTTCTGTTGAGGCATTCCATTTTCAAACGTATTCATTTATGAAACAGTAGTTAGAAGTAGAAAAGTTCTAACAGAAACCATAAAGCTCATCTACAGCCACACCACACTGGATACGCCCAATCTCATCTGATCTTGGAAGCTAAGCAGTGTTGGGCCTGGTTAGTACTTGGATGGGAGACCACCTCGGAATATAAGGTGCTGTAGATATTTTTATACTGCCAACACCGTTCTGTTGATGCATTCCATTTTAAAACGTATTCATTTATGAACCAGTAGTTAGAAGTAGAAAAGTTCTAACAGAAACCAGAAAGTTCATCTATAGCAACACCACACTGGATACGCCCAATCTCATCTGATCTTGGAAGCTAAGCAGTGTTGGGCCTGGTTAGTACTTGGATGGGAGACCACCTGGGAATACAAGGTGCTGTAGATATTTTTATACTGCCAACACCGTTCTGTTGATGCATTCCATTTTAAAACGTATTCATTTATGAACCAGTAGTTAGAAGTAGAAAAGTTCTAACAGAAACCACAAAGCTCATCTACAGCCACACCACACTGGATACGCCCAATCTCATCTGATCTTGGAAGCTAAGCAGTGTTGGTCCTGGTTAGTACTTGGATGGGAGACCACCTCGGAATACAAGGTGCTGTAGATATTTTTATACTGCCAACACCGTTCTGTTGATGCATTCCATTTTAAAATGTATTCATTTATGAACCAGTAGTTAGAAGTAGAAAAGTTCTAACAGAAACCACAAAGCTCATCTACAGCCACACCACACTGGGTACGCCCAATCTCATCTGATCTTGGAAGCTAAGCAGTGTTGGGCCTGGTTAGTACTTGGATGGGAGACCACCTGGGAATACATGGTGCTGTAGATATTTTTATACTGCCAACACCGTTCTGTTGATGCATTCCATTTTCAAACGTATTCATTTATGAACCAGTAGTTAGAAGTAGAAAAGTTCTAACAGAAACCACAAAGCTCATCTACAGCCACACCACACTGGATACGCCCAATCTCATCTGATCTTGGAAGCTAAGCAGTGTTGGGCCTGGTTAGTACTTGGATGGGAGACCACCTCGGAATACAAGGTGCTGTAGATAATTTTATACTGCCAACACCATTCTGTTGATGCATTCCATTTTAAAACGTATTCATTTATGAACCAGTAGTTAGAAGTAGAAAAGTTCTAACAGAAACGAAAAAGTTCATCTACAGCCACACCACACTGGATACGTCGAATCTCATCTGATCTTGGAAGCTTAGCAGTGTTGGGCCTGGTTAGTACTTGGATGGGAGACCACCTGGGAATACAAGGTGCTGTAGATATTTTTATACTGCCAACACCGTTCTGTTGATGCATTCCATTTTAAAACGTATTCATTTATGAACCAGTAGTTAGAAGTAGAAAAGTTCTAACAGAAACCACGAAGCTCATCTACAGCCACACCACACTGGATACGCCCAATCTCATCTGATCTTGGAAGCTAAGCAGTGTTGGGTCTGGTTAGTACTTGGATGGGAGACCACCAGGGAATACAAGGTGCTGTAGATATTTTTATACTGCCAACACCGTTCTGTTGATGCATTCCATTTTCAAACGTATTCATTTATGAACCAGTAGTTAGAAGTAGAAAAGTTCTAACAGAAACCACAAAGCTCATCTACAGCCACACCACACTGGATACGCCCAATCTCATCTGATCTTTGAAGCTAAGCAGTGTTGGGCCTGGTTAGTACTTGGATGGGAGACCACCTGGGAATACAAGGTGCTGTAGATATTTTTATACTACCAACACCGTTCTGTTGAGGCATTCCATTTTCAAACGTATTCATTTATGAAACAGTAGTTAGAAGTAGAAAAGTTCTAACAGAAACTATAAAGCTCATCTTCAGCCACACCACACTGGATACGCCCAATCTCATCTGATCTTGGAAGCTAAGCAGTGTTGGGCCTGGTTAGTACTTGGATGGGAGACCACCTCGGAATATAAGGTGCTGTAGATATTTTTATACTGCCAACACCGTTCTGTTGATGCATTCCATTTTAAAACGTATTCATTTATGAACCAGTAGTTAGAAGTAGAAAAGTTCTAACAGAAACCAGAAAGTTCATCTATAGCAACACCACACTGGATACGCCCAATCTCATCTGATCTTGGAAGCTAAGCAGTGTTGGGTCTGGTTAGTACTTGGATGGGAGACCACCTGGGAATACAAGGTGCTGTAGATATTTTTATACTGCCAACACCGTTCTGTTGATGCATTCCATTTTAAAACGTATTCATTTATGAACCAGTAGTTAGAAGTAGAAAAGTTCTAACAGAAACCACAAAGCTCATCTACAGCCACACCACACTGGATACGCCCAATCTCATCTGATCTTGGAAGCTAAGCAGTGTTGGGCCTGGTTAGTACTTGGATGGGAGACCACCTCGGAATACAAGGTGCTGTAGATATTTTTATACTGCCAACACCGTTCTGTTGATGCATTCCATTTTAAAACGTATTCATTTATGAACCAGTAGTTAGAAGTAGAAAAGTTCTAACAGAAACCACAAAGCTCATCTACAGCCACACCACACTGGATACGCCCAATCTCATCTGATCTTGGAAGCTAAGCAGTGTTGGGCCTGGTTAGTACTTGGATGGGAGACCACCTGGGAATTCAAGGTGCTGTAGATATTTTTATACTACCAACACCGTTCTGTTGATGCATTCCATTTTCAAACGTATTCATTTATGAAACAGTAGTTAGAAGTAGAAAAGTTCTAACAGAAACCATAAAGCTCATCTACAGCCACACCACACTGGATACGCCCAATCTCATCTGATCTTGGAAGCTAAGCAGTGTTGGGCCTGGTTAGTACTTGGATGGGAGACCACCTCGGAATACAAGGTGCTGTAGATATTTTTATACTGCCAACACCGTTCTGTTGATGCATTCCATTTTAAAACGTATTCATTTATGAACCAGTAGTTAGAAGTAGAAAAGTTCTAACAGAAACCAGAAAGTTCATCTACAGCCACACCACACTGGATACGCCCAATCTCATCTGATCTTGGAAGCTAAGCAGTGTTGGGCCTGGTTAGTACTTGGATGGGAGACCACCTGGGAATACAAGGTGCTGTAGATATTTTTATACTGCCAACACCGTTCTGTTGATGCATTCCATTTTCAAACGTATTCATTTATGAACCAGTAGTTAGAAGTAGAAAAGTTCTAACAGAAACCACAAAGCTCATCTACAGCCACCCCACACTGGATACGCCCAATCTCATCTGATCTTGGAAGCTAAGCAGTGTTGGGCCTGGTTAGTACTTGGATGGGAGACCACCTGGGAATACAAGGTGCTGTAGATATTTTTATACTACCAACACCGTTCTGTTGAGGCATTCCATTTTCAAACGTATTCATTTATGAAACAGTAGTTAGAAGTAGAAAAGTTCTAACAGAAACCATAAAGTTCATCTGCAGCCACACCACACTGGATATGCCCAATCTCATCTGATCTTGGAAGCTAAGCAGTGTTGGGCCTGGTTAATACTTGGATGGGAGACCACCTCGGAATATAAGGTGCTGTAGATATTTTTATACTGCCAACACCGTTCTGTTGATGCATTCCATTTTCAAACGTATTCATTTATGAACCAGTAGTTAGAAGTAGAAAAGTTCTAACAGAAACCACAAAGCTCATCTACAGCCACACCACACTGGATACGCCCAATCTCATCTAATCTTGGAAGCTAAGCAGTGTTGGGCCTGGTTAGTACTTGGATGGGAGACCACCTGGGAAAACAAGGTGCTGCAGATATTTTTATACTGCCAACACCGTTCTGTTGATGCATTCCATTTTCAAACGTATTCATTTATGAACCAGTAGTTAGAAGTAGAAAAGTTCTAACAGAAACCATAAAGCTCATCTACAGCCACACCACACTGGATAAGCCCAATCTCATCTGATCTTGGAAGCTAAGCAGTGTTGGGCCTGGTTAGTACTTGGATGGGAGACCACCTGGGAATACAAGGTGCTGTAGATAATTTTATACTGCCAACACCGTTCTGTTGATGCATTCCATTTTAAAACGTATTCATTTTTGAACCAGTAGTTAGAAGTAGAAAAGTTCTAACAGAAACCACAAAGCTCATCTACAGCCACACCACACTGGATACGCCCAATCTCATCTGGTCTTGGAAGCTAAGCAGTGTTGGGCCTGGTTAGTACTTGGATGGGAGACCACCTGGGAATACAAGGTGCTGTAGATATTTTTATACTGCCAACACCGTTCTGTTGATCCATTCCATTTTCAAACGTATTCATTTATGAACCAGTAGTTAGAAGTAGAAAAGTTCTAACAGAAACCACAAAGCTCATCTACAGCCACACCACGCTGGATACGCCCAATCTCATCTGATCTTGGAAGCTAAGCAGTGTTGGGCCTGGTTAGTACTTGGATGGGAGACCACCTGGGAATACAAGGTGCTGTAGATATTTTTATACTGCCAACACCGTTCTGTTGATGCATTCCATTTTCAAACGTATTCATTTATGAACCAGTAGTTAGAAGTAGAAAAGTTCTAACAGAAACCACAAAGCTCATCTACAGCCACACCACACTGGATACGCCCAATCTCATCTGATCTTGGAAGCTAAGCAGTGTTGGGCCTGGTTAGTACTTGGATGGGAGACCACCTGGGAATACAAGGTGCTGTAGATAATTTTATACTGCCAACACCGTTCTGTTGATGCATTCCATTTTAAAACGTATTCATTTGTGAACCAGTAGTTAGAAGTAGAAAAGTTCTAACAGAAACCACAAAGTTCTAACAGAAACCACAAAGTTCATCTACAGCCAAGCCACACTGGATACGCCCAATCTCATCTGATCTTGGAAGCTAAGCAGTGTTGGGCCTGGTTAGTACTTGGATGGGAGACCACCTGGGAATACAAGGTGCTGTAGATATTTTTATACTGCCAACACCGTTCTGTTGATGCATTCCATTTTCAAACGTATTCATTTATGAACCAGTAGTTAGAAGTAGAAAAGTTCTAACAGAAACCACAAAGCTTATCTACAGCCACACCACACTGGATACGCCCAATCTCATCTGATCTTGCAAGCTAAACAGTGTTGGGCCTGGTTAGTACTTGGATGGGAGACCACCTGGGAATACAAGGTGCTGTAGATATTTTTATACTGCCAACACCGTTCTGTTGATGCATTCCATTTTCAAACGTATTCATTTATGAACCAGTAGTTAGAAGTAGAAAAGTTCTAACAGAACCACAAAGCTCATCTACAGCCAAACCACACTGGATACGCCCAATCTCATCTGGTCTTGGAAGCTAAGCAGTGTTGGGCCTGGTTAGTACTTGGATGGGAGACCACCTGGGAATACAAGGTGCTGTAGATATTTTTATACTGCCAACACCGTTCTGTTGATGCATTCCATTTTCAAACGTATTCATTTATGAACCAGTAGTTAGAAGTAGAAAAGTTCTAACAGAAACCACAAAGCTCATCTACAGCCACACCACGCTGGATACCCCCAATCTCATCTGATCTTGGAAGCTAAGCAGTGTTGGGCCTGGTTAGTACTTGGATGGGAGACCACCTGGGAATACAAGGTGCTGTAGATATTTTTATACTGCCAACACCGTTCTGTTGATGCATTCCATTTTCAAACGTATTCATTTATGAACCAGTAGTTAGAAGTAGAAAAGTTCTAACAGAAACCACAAAGCTCATCTACAGCCACACCACGCTGGATACGCCCAATCTCATCTGATCTTGGAAGCTAAGCAGTGTTGGGCCTGGTTAGTACTTGGATGGGAGACCACCTGGGAATACAAGGTGCTGTAGATATTTTTATACTGCCAACACCGTTCTGTTGATGCATTCCATTTTAAAACGTATTCATTTATGAACCAGTAGTTAGAAGTAGAAAAGTTCTAACAGAAACCACAAAGCTTATCTACAGCCACACCACACTGGATACGCCCAATCTCATCTGATCTTGGAAGCTAAGCAGTATTGGGCCTGGTTAGTACTTGGATGGGAGACCACCTGGGAATACAAAGTGCTGTAGATATTTAATTACTGCCAACACCGTTCTGTTGATGCATTCCATTTTCAAACGTATTCATTTATGAACCAGTAGTTAGAAGTAGAAAAGTTCTAACAGAAACCACAAAGCTCATCTACAGCCACACCACGCTGGATACGCCCAATCTCATCTGATCTTGGAAGCTAAGCAGTGTTGGGCCTGGTTAGTACTCGGATGGGAGACCACCTGGGAATACAAGGTGCTGTAGATATTTTTATACTGCCAACACCGTTCTGTTGATGCATTCCATTTTAAAACGTATTCATTTATGAACCAGTAGTTAGAAGTAGAAAAGTTCTAACAGAAACCACAAAGCTTATCTACAGCCACACCACACTGGATACGCCCAATCTCATCTGATCTTGGAAGCTAAGCAGTATTGGGCCTGGTTAGTACTTGGATGGGAGACCACCTGGGAATACAAGGTGCTGTAGATATTTTTATACTGCCAACACCGTTCTGTTGATGCATTCCATTTTCAAACGTATTCATTTATGAACCAGTAGTTAGAAGTAGAAAAGTTCTAACAGAAACCACAAAGCTCATATACAGCCACACCACATTGGATACGCCCAATCTCATCTGATCTTGGAAGCTAAGCAGTGTTGGGCCTGGTTAGTACTTGGATGGGAGACCACCTGGGAATACAAGGTGCTGTAGATATTTTTATAATGCCAACACCGTTCTGTTGATGCATTCCATTTTCAAACGTATTCATTTATGAACCAGTAGTTAGAAGTAGAAAAGTTCTAACAGAAACCATAAAGCTCATCTACAGCCACACCACACTGGATACACCCAATCTCATCTGATCTTGGAAGCTAAGCAGTGTTGGGCCTGGTTAGTACTTGGATGGGAGACCACCTGGGAATACAAGGTGCTGTAGATAATTTTATACTGCCAACACCGTTCTGTTGATGCATTCCATTTTAAAACGTATTCATTTATGAACCAGTAGTTAGAAGAAGAAAAGTTCAAACAGAAACCACAAAGCTCATCTACAGCCACACCACACTGGATACGCCCAATCTCATCTGATCTTGGAAGCTAAGCAGTGTTGGGCCTGGTTAGTACTTGGATGGGAGACCACCTGGGAATACAAGGTGCTGCAGATATTTTTATACTGCCAACACCGTTCTGTTGATGCATTCCATTTTCAAACGTATTCATTTATGAACCAGTAGTTAGAAGTAGAAAAGTTCTAACAGAAACCACAAAGCTCATCTACAGCCACACCACACTGGATACACCCAATCTCATCTGGTCTTGGAAGCTAAGCAGTGTTGAGCCTGGTTAGTACTTGGATGGGAGACCACCTGGGAATACAAGGTGCTGTAGATATTTTTATACTACCAACACCGTTCTGTTGATGCATTCCATTTTCAAACGTATTCATTTATGAACCAGTAGTTAGAATTAGAAAAGTTCTAACAGAAACCACAAAGCTCATCTACAGCCAAACCACACTGGATACGCCCAATCTCATCTGATCTTGGAAGCTAAGCAGTGTTGGGCCTGGTTAGAACTTGGATGGGAGACCACCTGGGAATACAAGATGCTGTAGATATTTTTATACTACCAACACCGTTCTGTTGATGCATTCCATTTTCAAACGTATTCATTTATGAACCAGTAGTTAGAAGTAGAAAAGTTCTAACAGAAACCACAAAGCTCATCTACAGCCACACCACACTGGATACGCCCAATCTCATCTGATCTTGGAAGCTAAGCAGTGTTGGGCCTAGTTAGTACTTGGATGGGAGACCACCTGGGAATACAAGGTGCTGTAGATATTTTTATACTGCTGACACCGTTCTGTTGATGCATTCCATTTTCAAACGTATTCATTTATGAACCAGTAGTTAAAAGTAGAAAAGTTCTAACAGAAACCACAAAGCTCATCTACAGCCTCACCACGCTGGATACGCCCAATCTCATCTGATCTTGGAAACTAAGCAGTGTTGGGCCTGGTTAGTACTTGGATGGGAGACCACCTGGGAATACAAGGTGCTGTAGATATTTTTATACTGCCGACACCGTTCTGTTGATGCATTCCATTTTCAAATGTATTCATTTATGAACCAGTAGTTAGAAGTAGAAAAGTTCTAACAGAAACCACAAAGCTCATCTACAGCCACACCACACTGGATACGCCCAATCTCATCTGATCTTGGAAGCTAAGCAGTGTTGGGCCTGGTTAGTACTTGGATGGGAGACCACCTGGGAATACAAGGTGCTGTAGATATTTTTATACTGCCAACACCGTTCTGTTGATGCATTCCATTTTCAAACGTATTCATTTATGAACCAGTAGTTAGAAGTAGAAAAGTTCTAACAGAAACCACAAAGCTCATCTACAGCCACACCACACTGGATACGCCCAATCTCATCTGATCTTGGAAGCTAAGCAGTGTTGGGCCTGGTTAGTACTTGGATGGGAGACCACCTGGGAATACAAGGTGCTGTAGATAATTTTATACTGCCAACACCGTTCTGTTGATGCATTCCATTTTAAAACGGATTCATTTATGAACCAGTAGTTAGAAGTAGAAAAGTTCTAACAGAAACCACAAAGATCATCTACAGCCAAGCCACACTGGATACGCCCAATCTCATCTGATCTTGGAAGCTAAGCAGTGTTGGGCCTGGTTAGTACTTGGATGGGAGACCACCTGGGAATACAAGGTGCTGTAGATATTTTTATACTGCCAACACCGTTCTGTTGATGCATTCGATTTTCAAATGTATTTATTTATGAACCAGTAGTTAGAAGAAGAAAAGTTCAAACAGAAACCGCAAAACTCATCTGCAGCCACACCACACTGGATACGCCCAATCTCATCTGATCTTGGAAGCTAAGCAGTGTTGGGCCTGGTTAGTACTTGGATGGGAGACCACCTGGGAATACAAGGTGCTCTAGATATTTTTATACTGCCAACACCGTTCTGTTGATGCATTCCATTTTCAAACGTATTCATTTATGAACCAGTAGTTAGAAGTAGAAAAGTTCTAACAGAAACCACAAAGCTCATCTACAGCCACACCACACTGGATACACCCAATCTCATCTGGTCTTGGAAGCTAAGCAGTGTTGGGCCTGGTTAGTACTTGGATGGGAGACCACCTGGGAATACAAGGTGCTGTAGATATTTTTATACTACCAACACCGTTCTGTTGATGCATTCCATTTTCAAACGTATTCATTTATGAACCAGTAGTTAGAAGTAGAAAAGTTCTAACAGAAACCATAAAGCTCATCTACAGCCACACCACACTGGATACGCCCAATCTCATCTGATCTTGGAAACTAAGCAGTGTTGGGCCTGGTTAGTACTTGGATGGGAGACCACCTGGGAATACAAGGTGCTGTAGATATTTTTATACTACCAACACCGTACTGTTGATGCATTCCATTTTCAAACGTATTCATTTATGAACCAGTAGTTAGAAGTAGAAAAGTACTAACAGAAACCATAAAGCTCTTCTACAGCCACACCACACTGGATATGCCCAATCTCATCTGATCTTGGAAGCTAAGTAGTGTTGGGCCTGGTTAGTACTTGGATGGGAGACCACCAGGGAATACAAAGTGCTGTAGATAATTTTATACTGCCAACACCGTTCTGTTGATGCATTCCATTTTCAAACGTATTCATTTATGAACCAGTAGTTAGAAGTAGAAAAGTTCTAACAGAAACCAGCAAGTTCATCTACAGCCACACCACACTGGATACGCCCAATCTCATCTGATCTTGGAAGCTAAGCAGTGTTGGGCCTGGTTAGTACTCGGATGGGAGACCACCTGGGAATACAAGGTGCTGTAGATATTTTTATACTGCCAACACCGTTCTGTTGATGCATTCCATTTTCAAAAGTATTCATTTATGAACCAGTAGTTAGAAGTAGAAAAGTACTAACCGAAACTATAAAGCTCTTATACAGCCACACCAAACTGGATATGCCCAATCTCATCTGATCTTGGAAGCTAAGCAGTGTTGGGCCTGGTTAGTACTTGGATGGGAGACCACCTGGGAATACAAGGTGCTGTAGATATTTTTATACTGCCAACACCGTTCTGTTGATGCATTCCATTTTCAAACGTATTCATTTATGAACCAGTAGTTAGAAGTAGAAAAGTTCTAACAGAAACCATAAAGCTCATCTACAGCCACACCACACTGGATACGCCCAATCTCATCTGATCTTGGAAGCTAAGCAGTGTTGGGCCTGGTTAGTACTTGGATGGGAGACCACCTGGGAATACAAGGTGCTGTAGATAATTTTATACTGCCAACACCGTTCTGTTGATGCATTCCATTTTAAAATGTGTTCATTTATGAACCAGTAGTTACAAGTAGAAAAGTTCTAACAGAAACCACAAAGCTCATCTACAGCCACACCACACTGGATACGCCCAATCTCATCTGGTCTTGGAAGCTAAGCAGTGTTGGGCCTTGTTAGTACTTGGATGGGAGACCACCTGGGAATACAAGGTGCTGTAGATATTTTTATACTGCCAACACCGTTTTGTTGATGCATTCCATTTTCAAACGTATTCATTTATGAACCAGTAGTTAGAAGTAGAAAAGTTCTAACAGAAACCACAAAGCTCATCTACAGCCACACCACGCTGGATACTCCCAATCTCATCTGATCTTGGAAGCTAAGCAGTGTTGGGCCTGGTTAGTACTTGGATGGGAGACCACCTGGGAATACAAGGTGCTGCAGATATTTTTATACTGCCAACACCGTTCTGTTGATGCATTCCATTTTCAAACGTATTCATTTATGAACCAGTAGTTAGAAGTAGAAAAGTTCTAACAGAAACCATAAAGTTCATCTACAGCCACACCACACTGGATACGCCCAATCTCATCTGATCTTGGAAGCTTAGCAGTGTTGGGCCTGGTTAGTACTTGGATGGGAGACCACCTGGGAATACAAGGTGCTGTAGATATTTTTATAGTGCCAACACCGTTCTGTTGATGCATTCCATTTTCAAACGTATTCATTTATGAACCAGTAGTTAGAAGTAGAAAAGTTCTAACAGAAACCACAAAGCTCATATACAGCCACACCACACTGGGTATGCCCAATCTCATCTGATCTTGGAAGCTAAGCAGTGTTGGGCCTGGTTAGTACTTGGGTGGGAGACCACCTGGGAATACAAGGTGCTGTAGATATTTTTATACTGCCAACACCGTTCTGTTGATGCATTCCATTTTCAAACGTATTCATTTATGAACCAGTAGTTAGAAGTAGAAAAGTTCTAACAGAAACCATAAAGCTCATCTACAGCCACACCACACTGGATACGCCCAATCTCATCTGATCTTGGCAGCTAAGCAGTGTTGGGCCTGGTTAGTACTTGGATGGGAGACCACCTGGGAATACAAGGTGCTGTAGATAATTTTATACTGCCAACACCGTTCTGTTGATGCTTTCCATTTTAAAACGTATTCATTTATGAACCAGTAGTTAGAAGTAGAAAAGTTCTAACAGAAACCAAAAAGTTCATCTACAGCCCAGCCACATTGGATACGCCCAATCTCATCTGATCTTGGAAGCTAAGCAGTGTTGGGCCTGGTTAGTACTTGGATGGGAGACCACCTGGGAATACAAGGTGCTGTAGATATTTTTATACTGCCAACACCGTTCTGTTGATGCATTCCATTTTCAAACGTATTCATTTATGAACCAGTAGTTAGAAGTAGAAAAGTTCTAACAGAAACCATAAAGCTTATCTACAGCCACACCACACTGGATACGCCCAATCTCATCTGATCTTGGAAGCTAAGCAGTATTGGGCCTGGTTAGTACTTGGATGGGAGACCACCTGGGAATACAAGGTGCTGTAGATATTTTTATACTGCCAACACCGTTCTGTTGATGCATTCCATTTTCAAACGTATTCATTTATGAACCAGTAGTTAGAAGTAGAAAAGTTCTAACAGAAACCACAATGCTCATATACAGCCACACCACACTGGATACGCCCAATCTCATCTGATCTTGGAAGCTAAGCAGTGTTGGGCCTGGTTAGTACTTGGATGGGAGACCACCTGGGAATACAAGGTGCTGTAGATATTTTTATAATGCCAACACCGTTCTGTTGATGCATTCCATTTTCAAACGTATTCATTTATGAACCAGTAGTTAGAAGTAGAAAAGTTCTAACAGAAACCATAAAGCTCATCTACAGCCACACCACACTGGATACGCCCAAGCTCATCTGATCTTGGAAGCTAAGCAGTGTTGGGCCTGGTTAGTACTTGGATGGGAGACCACCTGGGAATACAAGGTGCTGTAGATAATTTTATACTGCCAACACCGTTCTGTTGATGCATTCCATTTTAAAACGTATTCATTTATGAACCAGTGGTTAGAAGAAGAAAAGTTCAAACAGAAACCACAAAGCTCATCTACAGCCACACCACACTGGATACGCCCAATCTCATCTGATCTTGGAAGCTAAGCAGTGTTGGGCCTGGTTAGTACTTGGATGGGAGACCACCTGGGAATACAAGGTGCTGCAGATATTTTTATACTGCCAACACCGTTCTGTTGATGCATTCCATTTTCAAACGTATTCATTTATGAACCAGTAGTTAGAAGTAGAAAAGTTCTAACAGAAACCACAAAGCTCATCTACAGCCACACCACACTGGATACACCCAATCTCATCTGGTCTTGGAAGCTAAGCAGTGTTGAGCCTGGTTAGTACTTGGATGGGAGACCACCTGAGAATACAAGGTGCTGTAGATATTTTTATACTACCAACACCGTTCTGTTGATGCATTCCATTTTCAAACGTATTCATTTATGAACCAGTAGTTAGAAGTAGAAAAGTACTAACAGAAACCATAAAGCTCTTCTACAGCCACACCACACTGGATATGCCCAATCTCATCTGATCTTGGAAGATAAGCAGTGTTGGGCCTGGTTAGTACTTGGATGGGAGATCACCTGGGAATACAAGGTGCTGTAGATAATTTTATACTGCCAACACCGTTCTGTTGATGCATTCCATTTTAAAACGTATTCATTTATGAACCAGTGGTTAGAAGTAGAAAAGTTCTAACAGAAACCAGAAAGTTCATCTACAGCAACACCACACTGGATACGTCCAATCTCATCTGATCTTGGAAGCTAAGCAGTGTTGGGCCTGGTTAGTACTTGGATAGGAGACCACCTGGGAATACAAGGTGCTGTAGATATTTTTATACTACCAACACCGTTCTGTTGATGCATTCCATTTTCAAACGTATTCATTTATGAACCAGTAGTTAGAAGTAGAAAAGTACTAACAGAAACCATAAAGCTCTTCTACAGCCACACCACACTGGATATGCCCAATCTAATCTGATCTTGGAAGCTAAGCAGTGTTGGGCCTGGTTAGTACTTGGATGGGAGACCACCTGGGAATACATAGGTGCTGTAGATATTTTTATACTGCCAACACCGTTCTGTTGATGCATTCCATTTTCAAACGTATTCATTTATGAACCAGTAGTTAGAATTAGAAAAGTTCTAACAGAAACCACAAAGCTCATCTACAGCCAAACCACACTGGATACGCCCAATCTCATCTGATCTTGGAAGCTAAGCAGTGTTGGGCCTGGTTAGTACTTGGATGGGAGACCACCTGGGAATACAAGGTGCTGTAGATAATTTTATACTGCCAACACCGTTCTGTTGATGCATTCCATTTTAAAACGTATTCATTTATGAACCAGTAGTTAGAAGAAGAAAAGTTCTAACAGAAACCAAAAAGTTCATCTACAGCCCAGCCACATTGGATACGCCCAATCTCATCTGATCTTGGAAGCTAAGCAGTGTTGGGCCTGGTTAGTACTTGGATGGGAGACCACCTGGGAATACAAGGTGCTGTAGATATTTTTATACTGCCAACACCGTTCTGTTGATGCATTCCATTTTCAAACGTATTCATTTATGAACCAGTAGTTAGAAGTAGAAAAGTTCTAACAGAAACCATAAAGCTTATCTACAGCCACACCACACTGGATACGCCCAATCTCATCTGATCTTGGAAGCTAAGCAGTATTGGGCCTGGTTAGTACTTGGATGGGAGACCACCTGGGAATACAAGGTGCTGTAGATATTTTTATACTGCCAACACCGTTCTGTTGATGCATTCCATTTTCAAACGTATTCATTTATGAACCAGTAGTTAGAAGTAGAAAAGTTCTAACAGAAACCACAAAGCTCATATACAGCCACACCACACTGGATACGCCCAATCTCATCTGATCTTGGAAGCTAAGCAGTGTTGGGCCTGGTTAGTACTTGGATGGGAGACCACCTGGGAATACAAGGTGCTGTAGATATTTTTATAATGCCAACACCGTTCTGTTGATGCATTCCATTTTCAAACGTATTCATTTATGAACCAGTAGTTAGAAGTAGAAAAGTTCTAACAGAAACCATAAAGCTCATCTACAGCCACACCACACTGGATACGCCCAATCTCATCTGATCTTGGAAGCTAAGCAGTGTTGAGCCTGGTTAGTACTTGGATGGGAGACCACCTGGGAATGCAAGGTGCTGTAGATAATTTTATACTGCCAACACCGTTCTGTTGATGCATTCCATTTTAAAACGTATTCATTTATGAACCAGTAGTTAGAAGAAGAAAAGTTCAAACAGAAACCACAAAGCTCATCTACAGCCACACCACACTGGATACGCCCAATCTCATCTGATCTTGGAAGCTAAGCAGTGTTGGGCCTGGTTAGTACTTGGATGGGAGACCACCTGGGAATACAAGGTGCTGCAGATATTTTTATACTGCCAACACCGTTCTGTTGATGCATTCCATTTTCAAACGTATTCATTTATGAACCAGTAGTTAGAAGTAGAAAAGTTCTAACAGAAACCACAAAGCTCATCTACAGCCACACCACACTGGATACACCCAATCTCATCTGGTCTTGGAAGCTAAGCAGTGTTGAGCCTGGTTAGTACTTGGATGGGAGACCACCTGGGAATACAAGGTGCTGTAGATATTTTTATACTACCAACACCGTTCTGTTGATGCATTCCATTTTCAAACGTATTCATTTATGAACCAGTAGTTAGAAGTAGAAAAGTACTAACAGAAACCATAAAGCTCTTCTACAGCCACACCACACTGGATATGCCCAATCTCATCTGATCTTGGAAGATAAGCAGTGTTGGGCCTGGTTAGTACTTGGATGGGAGATCACCTGGGAATACAAGGTGCTGTAGATAATTTTATACTGCCAACACCGTTCTGTTGATGCATTCCATTTTAAAACGTATTCATTTATGAACCAGTAGTTAGAAGTAGAAAAGTTCAAACAGAAACCAGAAAGTTCATCTACAGCAACACCACACTGGATACGTCCAATCTCATCTGATCTTGGAAGCTAAGCAGTGTTGGGCCTGGTTAGTACTTGGATAGGAGACCACCTGGGAATACAAGGTGCTGTAGATATTTTTATACTACCAACACCGTTCTGTTGATGCATTCCATTTTCAAACGTATTCATTTATGAACCAGTAGTTAGAAGTAGAAAAGTACTAACAGAAACCATAAAGCTCTTCTACAGCCACACCACACTGGATATGCCCAATCTAATCTGATCTTGGAAGCTAAGCAGTGTTGGGCCTGGTTAGTACTTGGATGGGAGACCACCTGGGAATACATAGGTGCTGTAGATATTTTTATACTGCCAACACCGTTCTGTTGATGCATTCCATTTTCAAACGTATTCATTTATGAACCAGTAGTTAGAATTAGAAAAGTTCTAACAGAAACCACAAAGCTCATCTACAGCCAAACCACACTGGATACGCCCAATCTCATCTGATCTTGGAAGCTAAGCAGTGTTGGGCCTGGTTAGTACTTGGATGGGAGACCACCTGGGAATACAAGATGCTGTAGATATTTTTATACTACCAACACCGTTCTGTTGATGCATTCCATTTTCAAACGTATTCATTTATGAACCAGTAGTTAGAAGTAGAAAAGTTCTAACAGAAACCACAAAGCTCATCTACAGCCACACCACACTGGATACGCCCAATCTCATCTGATCTTGGAAGCTAAGCAGTGTTGGGCCTAGTTAGTACTTGGATGGGAGACCACCTGGGAATACAAGGTGCTGTAGATATTTTTATACTGCTGACACCGTTCTGTTGATGCATTCCATTTTCAAACGTATTCATTTATGAACCAGTAGTTAAAAGTAGAAAAGTTCTAACAGAAACCACAAAGCTCATCTACAGCCTCACCACACTGGATACGCCCAATCTCATCTGATCTTGGAAACTAAGCAGTGTTGGGCATGGTTAGTACTTGGATGGGAGACCACCTGGGAATACAAGGTGCTGTAGATAATTTTATACTGCCAACACCGTTCTGTTGATGCATTCCATTTTAAAACGTATTCATTTATGAACCAGTAGTTAGAAGTAGAAAAGTTCTAACAGAAACCAGAAAGTTCATCTACAGCAACACCACACTGGATACGTCCAATCTCATCTGATCTTGGAAGTTAAGCAGTGTTGGGCCTGGTTAGTACTTGGATAGGAGACCACCTGGGAATACAAGGTGCTGTAGATATTTTTATACTACCAACACCGTTCTGTTGATGCATTCCATTTTCAAACGTATTCATTTATGAACCAGTAGTTAGAAGTAGAAAAGTACTAACAGAACCATAAAGCTCTTCTACAGCCACACCACACTGGATATGCCCAATCTCATCTGATCTTGGAAGCTAAGCAGTGTTGGGCCTGGTTAGTACTTGGATGGGAGACCACCTGGGAATACATAGGTGCTGTAGATATTTTTATACTGCCAACACCGTTCTGTTGATGCATTCCATTTTCAAACGTATTCATTTATGAACCAGTAGTTAGAATTAGAAAAGTTCTAACAGAAACCACAAAGCTCATCTACAGCCAAACCACACTGGATACGCCCAATCTCATCTGATCTTGGAAGCTAAGCAGTGTTGGGCCTGGTTAGTACTTGGATGGGAGACCACCTGGGAATACAAGATGCTGTAGATATTTTTATACTACCAACACCGTTCTGTTGATGCATTCCATTTTCAAACGTATTCATTTATGAACCAGTAGTTAGAAGTAGAAAAGTTCTAACAGAAACCACGAAGCTCATCTACAGCCACACCACACTGGATACGCCCAATCTCATCTGATCTTGGAAGCTAAGCAGTGTTGGGCGTGGTTAGTACTTGGATGGGAGACCACCTGGGAATACAAGGTGCTGTAGATGTTTTTATACTGCCAACACCGTTCTGTTGATGCATTCCATTTTCAAACGTATTCATTTATGAACCAGTAGTTAGAAGTAGAAAAGTTCTAACAGAAACCACAAAGCTCATCTACAGCCACACCACACTGGATATGCCCAATCTCATCTGATCTTGGAAGCTAAGCAGTGTTGGGCCTGGTTAGTACTTGGATGGGAGACCACCTGGGAATACAAGGTGCTGTAGATATTTTTATACTGCCGACACCGTTCTGTTGATGCATTCCATTTTCAAATGTATTCATTTATGAACCAGTAGTTAGAAGTAGAAAAGTTCTAACAGAAACCACAAAGCTCATCTACAGCCACACCACACTGGATACGCCCAATCTCATCTGATCTTGGAAGCTAAGCAGTGTTGGGCCTGGTTAGTACTTGGATGGGAGACCACCTGGGAATACAAGGTGCTGTAGATATTTTTATACTGCCAACACCGTTCTGTTGATGCATTCCATTTTCAAACGTATTCATTTATGAACCAGTAGTTAGAAGTAGAAAAGTTCTAACAGAAACCGCAAAGCTCATCTACAGCCACACCACACTGGATACGCCCAATCTCATCTGATCTTGGAAGCTAAGCAGTGTTGGGCCTGGTTAGTACTTGGATGGGAGACCACCTGGGAATACAAGGTGCTGTAGATAATTTTATACTGCCAACACCGTTCTGTTGATGCATTCCATTTTAAAACGGATTCATTTATGAACCAGTAGTTAGAAGTAGAAAAGTTCTAACAGAAACCACAAAGAT
Organism: Pseudophryne corroboree; assembly: GCF_028390025.1. Classification (NCBI taxonomy): domain Eukaryota; kingdom Metazoa; phylum Chordata; class Amphibia; order Anura; family Myobatrachidae; genus Pseudophryne; species Pseudophryne corroboree. The sequence goes on along the minus strand of NC_086446.1, from coordinate 114,462,215 downwards.
CATCTACAGCCAAGCCACACTGGATACGCCCAATCTCATCTGATCTTGGAAGCTAAGCAGTGTTGGGCCTGGTTAGTACTTGGATGGGAGACCACCTGGGAATACAAGGTGCTGTAGATATTTTTATACTGCCAACACCGTTCTGTTGATGCATTCAATTTTCAAATGTATTCATTTATGAACCAGTAGTTAGAAGAAGAAAAGTTCAAACAGAAACCCCAAAACTCATCTACAGCCACACCACACTGGATACGCCCAATCTCATCTGATCTTGGAAGCTAAGCAGTGTTGGGCCTGGTTAGTACTTTGATGGGAGACCACCTGGGAATACAAGGTGCTCTAGATATTTTTATACTGCCAACACCGTTCTGTTGATGCATTCCATTTTCAAACGTATTCATTTATGAACCAGTAGTTAGAAGTAGAAAAGTTCTAACAGAAACCACAAAGCTCATCTACAGCCACACCACACAGGATACACCCAATTTCATCTGGTCTTGGAAGCTAAGCAGTGTTGGGCCTGGTTAGTACTTGGATGGGAGACCACCTGGGAATACAAGGTGCTGTAGATATTTTTATACTACCAACACCGTTCTGTTGATGCATTCCATTTTCAAACGTATTCATTTATGAACCAGTAGTTAGAAGTAGAAAAGTTCTAACAGAAACCATAAAGCTCATCTACAGCCACACCACACTGGATACGCCCAATCTCATCTGATCTTGGAAACTAAGCAGTGTTGGGCCTGGTTAGTACTTGGATGGGAGACCACCTGGGAATACAAGGTGCTGTAGATATTTTTATACTACCAACACCGTACTGTTGATGCATTCCATTTTCAAACGTATTCATTTATGAACCAGTAGTTAGAAGTAGAAAAGTACTAACAGAAACCATAAAGCTCTTCTACAGCCACACCACACTGGATATGCCCAATCTCATCTGATCTTGGAAGCTAAGTAGTGTTGGGACTGGTTAGTACTTGGATGGGAGACCACCAGGGAATACAAAGTGCTGTAGATAATTTTATACTGCCAACACCGTTCTGTTGATGCATTCCACTTTCAAACGTATTCATTTATGAACCAGTAGTTAGAAGTAGAAAAGTTCTAACAGAAACCAGCAAGTTCATCTACAGCCACACCACACTGGATACGCCCAATCTCATCTGATCTTGGAAGCTAAGCAGTGTTGGGCCTGGTTAGTACTTGGATGGGAGACCACCTGGGAATACAAGGTGCTGTAGATATTTTTATACTGCCAACACCGTTCTGTTGATGCATTCCATTTTCAAACGTATTCATTTATGAACCAGTAGTTAGAAGTAGAAAAGTACTAACCGAAACTATAAAGCTCTTATACAGCCACACCACACTGGATATGCCCAATCTCATCTGATCTTGGAAGCTAAGCAGTGTTGGGCCTGGTTAGTACTTGGATGGGAGACCACCTGGGAATACAAGGTGCTTTAGATATTTTTATACTGCCAACACCGTTCTGTTGATGCATTCCATTTTCAAACGTATTCATTTATGAACCAGTAGTTAGAAGTAGAAAAGTTCTAACAGAAACCACAAAGCTCATCTACAGCCACACCACACTGGATACGCCCAATCTCATCTGATCTTGAAAGCTAAGCAGTGTTGGGCCTGGTTAGTACTTGGATGGGAGACCACCTGGGAATACAAGGTGCTGTAGATATTTTTATACTGCCAACACCGTTCTGTTGATGCATTCCATTTTCAAACGTATTCATTTATGAACCAGTAGTTAGAAGTAGAAAAGTTCTAACAGAAACCATAAAGCTCATCTACAGCCACACCACACTGGATACGCTCAATCTCATCTGATCTTGGAAGCTAAGCAGTGTTGGGCCTGGTTAGCACTTGGATGGGAGACCACCTGGGAATACAAGGTGCTGTAGATAATTTTATACTGCCAACACCGTTCTGTTGATGCATTCCATTTTAAAATGTATTCATTTATGAACCAGTAGTTACAAGTCGAAAAGTTCTAACAGAAACCACAAAGCTCATCTACAGCCACACCACACTGGATACGCCCAATCTCATCTGATCTTGGAAGCTAAGCAGTGTTGGGCCTGGTTAGTACTTGGATGGGAGACCACCTGGGAATACAAGGTGCTGTAGATATTTTTATACTGCCAACACCGTTCTGTTGATGCATTCCATTTTAAAACGTATTCATTTATGAACCAGTAGTTAGAAGTAGAAAAGTTCTAACAGAAACCACAAAGCTCATCTACAGCCACACCACACTGGATACGCCCAATCTCATCTGATCTTGGAAGCTAAGCAGTATTGGGCCTGGTTAGTACTTGGATGGGAGACCACCTGGGAATACAAGGTGCTGTAGATATTTTTATACTGCCAACACCGTTCTGTTGATGCATTCCATTTTCAAACGTATTCATTTATGAACCAGTAGTTAGAAGTAGAAAAGTTCTAACAGAAACCACAAAGCTCATATACAGCCACACCACACTGGATACGCCCAATCTCATCTGATCTTGGAAGCTAAGCAGTGTTGGGCCTGGTTAGTACTTGGATGGGAGACCACCTGGGAATACAAGGTGCTGTAGATATTTTTATACTGCCAACACCGTTCTGTTGATGCATTCCATTTTCAAACGTATTCATTTATGAACCAGTAGTTAGAAGTAGAAAAGTTCTAACAGAAACAATAAAGCTCATCTACAGCCACACCACACTGGATACACCCAATCTCATCTGATCTTGGAAGCTAAGCAGTTTTGGGCCTGGTTAGTACTTGGATGGGAGACCACCTGGGAATACAAGGTGCTGTAGATAATTTTATACTGCCAACACCGTTCTGTTGATGCATTCCATTTTAAAACGTATTCATTTATGAACCAGTAGTTAGAAGTAGAAAAGTTCTAACAGAAACCACAAAGCTCATCTACAGCCACACCACACTGGATATGCCCAATCTCATCTGTTCTTGGAAGCTAAGCAGTGTTGGGCCTGGTTAGTACTTGGATGGGAGACCACCTGTGAATACAAGGTGCTGTAGATATTTTTATACTGCCAACACCGTTCTGTTGATGCATTCAATTTTCGAATGTATTCATTTATGAACCAGTAGTTAGAAGAAGAAAAGTTCAAACAGAAACCACAAAGCTCATCTACAGTAACACCACACTGGATACGCCCAATCTCATCTGATCTTGGAAGCTAAGCAGTGTTGGGCCTGGTTAGTACTTGGATGGGAGACCACCTGGGAATACAAGGTGCTGTAGATATTTTTATACTGCCAACACCGTTCTGTTGATGCATTCCATTTTCAAAAGTATTCATTTATGAACCAGTAGTTAGAAGTAGAAAAGTTCTAACAGAAACCACAAAGCTCATCTACAGCCACACCACACTGGATACACCCAATCTCATCTGGTCTTGGAAGCTAAGCAGTGTTGGGCCTGGTTAGTACTTGGATGGGAGACCACCTGGGAATACAAGGTGCTGTAGATATTTTTATACTACCAACACCGTTCTGTTGATGCATTCCATTTTCAAACGTATTCATTTATGAACCAGTAGTTAGAAGTAGAAAAGTTCTAACAGAAACCATAAAGCTCATCTACAGCCACACCACACTGGATACGCCCAATCTCATCTGATCTTGGAAGCTAAGCAGTGTTGGGCCTGGTTAGTACTTGGATGGGAGACCACCTGGGAATACAAGGTGCTGTAGGTATTTTTATACTACCAACACCGTTCTGTTGATGCATTCCATTTTCAAACGTATTCATTTATGAACCAGTAGTTAGAAGTAGAAAAGTACTAACAGAAACCATAAAGCTTTTCTACAGCCACACCACACTGGATATGCCCAATCTCATCTGATCTTGGAAGCTAAGCAGTGTTGGGCCTGGTTAGTACTTGGATGGGAGATCACCTGGGAATACAAGGTGCTGTAGATAATTTTATACTGCCAACATCGTTCTGTTGATGCATTCCATTTTAAAACGTATTCATTTATGAACCAGTAGTTAGAAGTAGAAAAGTTCTAACAGAAACCAGAAAGTTCATCTACAGCAGCACCACACTGGATACGCCCAATCTCATCTGATCTTGGAAGCTAAGCAGTGTTGGGCCTGGTTAGTACTTGGATGGGAGACCACCTGGGAATACAAGGTGCTGTAGATATTTTTATACTGCCAACACCGTTCTGTTGATGCATTCCATTTTAAAACGTATTCATTGATGAACCAGTAGTTAGAAGTAGAAAAGTTCTAACAGAAACCACAAAGCTCATCTACAGCCACACCACACTGGATACGCCCAATCTCATCTGATCTTGGAAGCTAAGCAGTGTTGGGCCTGGTTAGTACTTGGATGGGAGACCACCTGGGAATACAAGGTGCTGTAGACATTTTTATACTGCCAACACCGTTCTGTTGATGCATTCCATTTTCAAACGTATTCATTTATGAACCAGTAGTTAGAAGTAGAAAAGTTCTAACAGAAACTATAAAGCTCATCTACAGCCACACCACACTGGATACGCCCAATCTCATCTGATCTTGGAAGCTAAGCAGTGTTGGGCCTGGTTAGTACTTGTATGGGAGACCACCTGGGAATACAAGGTGCTGTAGATATTTTTATACTGCCAACACCGTTCTGTTGATGCATTCCATTTTCAAACGTATTCATTTATGAACCAGTAGTTAGAAGTAGAAAAGTTCTAACAGAAACCACAAAGCTCATCTACAGCCACACCACACTGGATACGCCCAATCTCATCTGATCTTGGAAGCTAAGCAGTGTTGGGCCTGGTTAGTACTTGGATGGGAGACCACCTGGGAATACAAGGTGCTGTAGATAATTTTATACTGCCAACACCGTTCTGTTGATGCATTCCATTTTAAAATGTATTCATTTATGAACCAGTAGTTAGAAGTAGAAAAGTTCTAACAGAAACCACAAAGCTCATCTACAGCCACACCACACTGGATACGCCCAATCTCATCTGGTCTTGGAAGCTAAGCAGTGTTGGGCCTGGTTAGTACTTGGATGGAAGACCACCTGGGAATACAAGGTGCTGTAGATATTTTTATACTGCCAACACCGTTCTGTTGATGCATTCCATTTTCAAACGTATTCATTTATGAACCAGTAGTTAGAAGTAGAAAAGTTCTAACAGAAACCACAAAGCTCATCTACCGCCACACCACACTGGATACGCCCAATCTCATCTGATCTTGGAAGCTAAGCAGTGTTGGGCCTGGTTAGTACTTGGATGGGAGACCACCTGGGAATACAAGGTGCTGTAGATATTTTTATACTGCCAACACCGTTCTGTTGATGCATTCCATTTTCAAAAGTATTCATTTATGAACCAGTAGTTAGAAGTAGAAAAGTTCTAACAGAAACCACAAAGCTCATCTATAGCCACAGCACACTGGATACGCCCAATCTCATCTGATCTTGGAAGCTAAGCAGTGTTGGGCCTGGTTAGTACTTGGATGGGAGACCACCTGGGAATACAAGGTGCTGTAGATATTTTTATACTGCCAACACCGTTCTATTGATGCATTCCATTTTAAAACATATTCATTGATGAACCAGTAGTTAGAAGTAGAAAAGTTCTAACAGAAACCACAAAGCTCATCTACAGCCACACCACACTGGATACGCCCAATCTCATCTGATCTTGGAAGCTAAGCAGTGTTGGGCCTGGTTAGTACTTGGATGGGAGACTACCTGGGAATACAAGGTGCTGTAGATAATTTTATACTGCCAACACCGTTCTGTTGATGCATTCCATTTTAAAACGTGTCCATTTATGAACCAGTAGTTAGAAGTAGAAAAGTTCTAACAGAAACCACAAAGTTCATCTACAGCCACACCACTCTGGATATGCCCAATCTCATCTGATCTTGGAAGCTAAGCAGTGTTGGGCCTGGTTAGTACTTGGATGGGAGACCACCTGGGAATACAAGGTGCTGTAGATATTTTTATACTGCCAACACCGTTCTGTTGATGCATTCCATTTTCAAACGTATTCATTTATGAACCAGTAGTTAGAAGTAGAAAAGTTCTAACAGAAACCACAAAGCTCATCTACAGCCACACCACACTGGATACGCCCAATCTCATCTGATCTTGGAAGCTTAGCAGTGTTGGGACTGGTTAGTACTTGGATGGGAGACCACCTGGGAATACAAGGTGCTGTAGATAATTTTATACTGCCAACACCGTTCTGTTGATGCATTCCATTTTAAAACGTGTTCATTTATGAACCAGTAGTTAGAAGTAGAAAAGTTCTAACAGAAACCACAAAGGTCTTCTACAGCGACACCACTCTGGATACGCCCAATCTCATCTGATCTTGGAAGCTAAGCAGTGTTGGGCCTGGTTAGTACTTGGATGGGAGACCACCTGGGAATACAAGGTGCTGTAGATATTTTTATACTGCCAACACCGTTCTGTTGATGCATTCCATTTTAAAACGTATTCATTTATGAACCAGTAGTTAGAAGTAGAAAAGTTCTAACAGAAACCACAAAGCTCATCTGCAGCCACACCACACTGGATACGTTCAATCTCATCTGGTCTTGGAAGCTAAGCAGTGTTGGGCCTGGTTAGTACTTGGATGGGAGACCACCTGGGAATACAAGGTGCTGTAGATATTTTTATACTGCCAACACCGTTCTGTTGATGCATTCAATTTTCAAACGTATTCATTTATGAACCAGTAGTTAGAAGTAGAAAAGTTCTAACAGAAACCACAAAGCTCATCTACAGCCACACCACACTGGATACGCCCAATCTCATCTGATCTTGGAAGCTAAGCAGTGTTGGGCCTGGTTAGTACTTGGATGGGAGACCACCTGGGAATACAAGGTGCTGTAGATATTTTTATACTGCCAACACCGTTCTGTTGATGCATTCCATTTTCAAACGTATTCATTTATGAACCAGTAGTTAGAAGTAGAAAAGTTCTAACAGAAACCATAAAGCTCATCTACAGCCACACCACACTGGATACGCCCAATCTCATCTGATCTTGGAAGCTAAGCGGTGTTGGGCCTGGTTAGTACTTGGATGGGAGACCACCTGGGAATACAAGGTGCTGTAGATAATTTTATACTGCCAACACCGTTCTGTTGATGCATTCCATTTTAAAATGTATTCATTTATGAACCAGTAGTTACAAGTAGAAAAGTTCTAACAGAAACCACAAAGCTCATCTACAGGCACACCACACTGGATACGCCCAATCTCATCTGGTCTTGGAAGCTAAGCAGTGTTGGGCCAGGTTAGTACTTGGATGGGAGACCACCTGGGAATACAAGGTGCTGTAGATATTTTTATACTGCCAACACCGTTTTGTTGATGCATTCCATTTTCAAACGTATTCATTTATGAACCAGTAGTTAGAAGTAGAAAAGTTCTAACAGAAACCACAAAGCTCATCTACAGCCACACCACGCTGGATACGCCCAATCTCATCTGATCTTGGAAGCTAAGCAGTGTTGGGCCTGGTTAGTACTTGGATGGGAGACCACCTGGGAATACAAGGTGCTGTAGATATTTTTATACTGCCAACACCGTTCTGTTGATGCATTTCATTTTCAAACGTATTCATTTATGAACCAGTAGTTAGAAGTAGAAAAGTTCTAACAGAAACCATAAAGTTCATCTACAGCCACACCACACTGGATACGCCCAATCTCATTTGATCTTGGAAGCTTAGCAGTGTTGGGCCTGGTTAGTACTTGGATGGGAGACCACCTGGGAATACAAGGTGCTGTAGATATTTTTATAGTGCCAACACCGTTCTGTTGATGCATTCCATTTTCAAACGTATTCATTTATGAACCAGTAGTTAGAAGTAGAAAAGTACTAACAGAAACCACAAAGCTCATATACTGCCACACCACACTGGGTACGCCCAATCTCATCTGATCTTTGAAGCTAAGCAGTGTTGGGCCTGGTTAGTACTTGGGTGGGAGACCACCTGGGAATACAAGGTGCTGTAGATATTTTTATACTGCCAACACCGTTCTGTTGATGCATTCCATTTTCAAACGTATTCATTTATGAACCAGTAGTTAGAAGTAGAAAAGTTCTAACAGAAACCATAAAGCTCATCTACAGCCACACCACACTGGATACGCCCAATCTCATCTGATCTTGGCAGCTAAGCAGTGTTGGGCCTGGTTAGTACTTGGATGGGAGACCACCTGGGAATACAAGGTGCTGTAGATAATTTTATACTGCCAACACCGTTCTGTTGATGCATTCCATTTTCAAACGTATTCATTTATGAACCAGTAGTTAGAAGTAGAAAAGTTCTAACAGAAACCAAAAAGTTCATCTACAGCCCAGCCACATTGGATACGCCCAATCTCATCTGATCTTGGAAGCTAAGCAGTGTTGGGCCTGGTTAGTACTTGGATGGGAGACCACCTGGGAATACAAGGTGCTGTAGATATTTTTATACTGCCAACACCGTTCTGTTGATGCTTTCCATTTTCAAACGTATTCATTTATGAACCAGTAGTTAGAAGTAGAAAAGTACTAACCGAAACTATAAAGCTCTTATAAAGCCACACCACACTGGATATGCCCAATCTCATCTGATCTTGGAAACTAAGCAGTGTTGGGCCTGGTTAGTACTTGGATGGGAGACCACCTGGGAATACAAGGTGCTGTAGATATTTTTATACTGCCAACACCGTTCTGTTGATGCATTCCATTTTCAAACGTATTCATTTATGAACCAGTAGTTAGAAGTAGAAAAGTTCTAACAGAAACCATAAAGCTTATCTACAGCCACACCACACTGGATACGCCCAATCTCATCTGATCTTGGAAGCTAAGCAGTATTGGGCCTGGTTAGTACTTGGATGGGAGACCACCTGGGAATACAAGGTGCTGTAGATATTTTTATACTGCCAACACCGTTCTGTGATGCATTCCATTTTCAAACGTATTCATTTATGAACCAGTAGTTAGAAGTAGAAAAGTTCTAACAGAAACCACAAAGCTCATATACAGCCACACCACACTGGATACGCCCAATCTCATCTGATCTTGGAAGCTAAGCAGTGTTGGGCCTGGTTAGTACTTGGATGGGAGACCACCTGGGAATACAAGGTGCTGTAGATATTTTTATAATGCCAACACCGTTCTGTTGATGCATTCCATTTTCAAACGTATTCATTTATGAACCAGTAGTTAGAAGTAGAAAAGTTCTAACAGAAACCATAAAGCTCATCTACAGCCACACCACACTGGATACGCCCAATCTCATCTGATCTTGGAAGCTAAGCAGTGTTGGGCCTGGTTAGTACTTGGATGGGAGACCACCTGGGAATACAAGGTGCTGTAGATAATTTTATACTGCCAACACCGTTCTGTTGATGCATTCCATTTTAAAACGTATTCATTTATGAACCAGTAGTTAGAAGAAGAAAAGTTCAAACAGAAACCACAAAGCTCATCTACAGCCACACCACACTGGATACGCCCAATCTCATCTGATCTTGGAAGCTAAGCAGTGTTGGGCCTGGTTAGTACTTGGATGGGAGACCACCTGGGAATACAAGGTGCTATAGATAATTTTATACTGCCAACACATTCTGTTGATGCATTCCATTTTCAAACGTATTCATTTATGAACCAGTAGTTAGAAGTAGAAAAGTTCTAACAGAAACCACAAAGCTCACCTACAGCCACACCACACTGGATACGCCCAATCATATCTGATCTTGGAAGCTAAGCAGTGTTGGGCCTGGTTAGTACTTGGATGGGAGACCACCTGGGAATACAAGGTGCTGTAGATAATTTTATCCTGCCAACACCGTTCTGTTGATGCATTCCATTTTCAAACGTATTCATTTATGAACCAGTAGTTAGAAGTAGAAAAGTTCTAACAGAAACCACAAAGCTCATCTACAGCCACACCACACTGGATATGCCCAATCTCATCTGATCTTGGAAGCTAAGCAGTGTTGCGCCTGGTTAGTATTTGGATGGGAGACCACCTGGAAATACAAGGTGCTGTAGATATTTTTATACTGCCAACACCGTTCTGTTGATGCATTCCATTTTAAAACGTATTCATTTATGAACCAGTAGTTAGAAGTAGAAAAGTTCTAACAGAAACCAGAAAATTCATCTACAGCAACACCACACTGGATACGCCTAATCTCATCTGATCTTGGAAGCTAAGCAGTGTTGGGCCTGGTTAGTACTTGGATGGGAGACCACCTGGGAATACAAGGTGCTGTAGATATTTTTATACTGCCAACACCGTTCTGTTGATGCATTCCATTTTCAAACGTATTCATTTATGAACCAGTAGTTAGAAGTAGAAAAGTTCTAACAGAAACCAGAAAGCTCATCTACAGCCACACCACACTGGATACGCCTAATCTCATCTGATCTTGGAAGCTAAGCAGTGTTGGGCCTGGTTAGTATTTGGATGGGAGACCACCTGATAATACAAGGTGCTGTAGATATTTTTATACTGCCAACACCGTTCTGTTGATGCATTCCATTTTCAAACGTATTCATTTATGAACCAGTAGTTAGAAGTAGAAAAGTTCTAACAGAAACCACAACGCTCATCTACAGCCACACCACACTGGATACGCCCAATCTCATCTGATCTTGGAAGCTAAGCAGAGTTGGGCCTGGTTAGTACTTGGATGGGAGACCACCTGGGAATACAAGGTGCTGTAGATATTTTTATACTGCCAACACCGTTCTGTTGATGCATTCCATTTTCAAATGTATACATTTATGAACCAGTAGTTAGAAGTAGAAAAGTTCTAACAGAAACCACAAAGCTCATCTACAGCCACACCACACTGGATACGCCCAATCACATCTGATCTTGGAAGCTAAGCAGTGTTGGGCCTGGTTAGTACTTGGATGGGAGACCACCTGGGAATACAAGGTGCTGTAGATATTTTTATCCTGCCAACACCGTTCTGTTGATGCATTCCATTTTCAAACGTATTCATTTATGAACCAGTAGTTAGAAGTAGAAAAGTTCTAACAGAAACCACAAAGCTCATCTACAGCCACACCACACTGGATACGGCCAATCTCATCTGATCTTGGAAGCTAAGCAGTGTTGGGCCTGGTTAGTATTTGGATGGGAGACCACCTGGAAATACAAGGTGCTGTAGATATTTTTATACTGCCAACACCGTTCTGTTGATGCATTCCATTTTCAAACGTATTCATTTATGAACCAGTAGTTAGAAGTAGAAAAGTTCTAACAGAAACCAGAAAATTCATCTACAGCAACACCACACTGGATACGCCCAATCTAATCTGATCTTGGAAGCTAAGCAGTGTTGGGCCTGGTTAGTACTTGGATGGGAGACCACCTGGGAATACAAGATGCTGTAGATATTTTTATACTGCCAACACCGTTCTGTTGATGCATTCCATTTTCAAACGTATTCATTTATGAACCAGTAGTTAGAAGTAGAAAAGTTCTAACAGAAACCACAAAGCTCATCTACAGCCACACCACACTGGATACGCCCAATCTCATCTGATCTTGGAAGCTAAGCAGTGTTGGGCCTGGTTAGTACTTGGATGGGAGACCACCTGGGAATACAAGGTGCTGTAGATATTTTTATACTGCCAACACCGTTCTGTTGATGCATTCCATTTTCAAACGTATTCATTTATGAACCAGTAGTTAGAAGTAGAAAAGTTCTAACAGAAACCACAAAGCTCATCTACAGCCACACCACACTGGATATGCCCAATCTCATCTGATCTTGGAAGCTAAGCAGTGTTGGGCCTGGTTAGTACTTGGATGGGAGACCACCTGGGAATACAAGGTGCTGTAGATAATTTTATACTGCCAACACATTCTGTTGATGCATTCCATTTTCAAACGTATTCATTTATGAACCAGTAGTTAGAAGTAGAAAAGTTCTAACAGAAACCACAAAGCTCATCTACAGCCACACCACACTGGATACGCCCAATCTCATCTGATCTTGGAAGCTAAGCAGTGTTGGGCCTGGTTAGTACTTGGATGGGAGACCACCTGGGAATACAAGGTGCTGTAGATATTTTTATCCTGCCAACACCGTTCTGTTGATGCATTCCATTTTCAAACGTATTCATTTATGAACCAGTAGTTAGAAGTAGAAAAGTTCTAACAGAAACCACAAAGCTCATCTACAGCCACACCACACTGGATATGCCCAATCTCATCTGATCTTGGAAGCTAAGCAGTGTTGCGCCTGGTTAGTATTTGGATGGGAGACCACCTGGAAATACAAGGTGCTGTAGATATTTTTACACTGCCAACACCGTTCTGTTGATGCATTCCATTTTAAAACGTATTCATTTATGAACCAGTAGTTAGAAGTAGAAAAGTTCTAACAGAAACCAGAAAATTCATCTACAGCAACACCACACTGGATACGCCCAATCTCATCTGATCTTGGAAGCTAAGCAGTGTTGGGCCTGGTTAGTACTTGGATGGGAGACCACCTAGGAATACAAGGTGCTGTAGATATTTTTATACTGCCCACACCGTTCTGTTGATGCATTCCATTTTCAAACGTATTCATTTATGAACCAGTAGTTAGAAGTAGAAAAGTTCTAACAGAAACCACAAAGTTCATCTACAGCCACACCACACTGGATACGCCCAATCTCATCTGATCTTGGAAGCTAAGCAGTGTTGGGCCTGGTTAGTACTTGGATGGGAGACCACCTGGGAATACAAGGTGCTGTAGATATTTTTATACTACCAACACCGTTCTGTTGATGCATTCCATTTTCAAACGTATTCGTTTATGAACCAGTAGTTAGAAGTGGAAAAGTTCTAACAGAAACCAATAAGTTCATCTACAGCAACACCACACTGGATATGCTCAGTCTCATCTGATCTTGGAAGCTAAGCAGTGTTGGGCCTGGTTAGTACTTGGATGGGAGACCACCTGGGAATGCAAGGTGCTGTAGATATTTTTATACTGCCAACACCGTTCTGTTGATGCATTCCATTTTAAAACGTATTCATTGATGAACCAGTAGTTAGAAGTAGAAAAGTTCTAACAGAAACCACAAAGCTCATCTACAGCCACACCACACTGGATACGCCCAATCTCATCTGATCTTGGAAGCTAAGCAGTGTTGGGCCTGGTTAGTACTTGGATGGGAGACCACCTGGGAATACAAGGTGCTGTAGATATTTTTATACTGCCAACACCGTTCTGTTGATGCATTCCATTTTCAAACGTATTCATTTATGAACCAGTAGTTAGAAGTAGAAAAGTTCTAACAGAAACTATAAAGCTCATCTACAGCCACACCACACTGGATACGCCCAATCTCATCTGATCTTGGAAGCTAAGCAGTGTTGGGCCTGGTTAGTACTTGTATGGGAGACCACCTGGGAATACAAGGTGCTGTAGATATTTTTATACTGCCAACACCGTTCTGTTGATGCATTCCATTTTCAAACGTATTCATTTATGAACCAGTAGTTAGAAGTAGAAAAGTTCTAACAGAAACCACAAAGCTCATCTACAGCCACACCACACTGGATACGCCCAATCTCATCTGATCTTGGAAGCTAAGCAGTGTTGGGCCTGGTTAGTACTTGGATGGGAGACCACCTGGGAATACAAGGTGCTGTAGATAATTTTATACTGCCAACACCGTTCTGTTGATGCATTCCATTTTAAAATGTATTCATTTATGAACCAGTAGTTAGAAGTAGAAAAGTTCTAACAGAAACCACAAAGCTCATCTACAGCCACACCACACTGGATACGCCCAATCTCATCTGGTCTTGGAAGCTAAGCAGTGTTGGGCCTGGTTAGTACTTGGATGGGAGACCACCTGGGAATACAAGGTGCTGTAGATATTTTTATACTGCCAACACCGTTCTGTTGATGCATTCCATTTTCAAACGTATTCATTTATGAACCAGTAGTTAGAAGTAGAAAAGTTCTAACAGAAACCACAAAGCTCATCTACAGCCACACCACACTGGATACGCCCAATCTCATCTGATCTTGGAAGCTAAGCAGTGTTGGGCCTGGTTAGTACTTGGATGGGAGACCACCTGGGAATACAAGGTGCTGTAGATATTTTTATACTGCCAACACCGTTCTGTTGATGCATTCCATTTTCAAACGTATTCATTTATGAACCAGTAGTTAGAAGTAGAAAAGTTCTAACAGAAACCACAAAGCTCATCTACAGCCACACCACACTGGATATGCCCAATCTCATCTGATCTTGGAAGCTAAGCAGTGTTGGGCCTGGTTAGTACTTGGATGGGAGACCACCTGGGAATACAAGGTGCTGTAGATAATTTTATACTGCCAACACATTCTGTTGATGCATTCCATTTTCAAACGTATTCATTTATGAACCAGTAGTTAGAAGTAGAAAAGTTCTAACAGAAACCACAAAGCTCATCTACAGCCACACCACACTGGATACGCCCAATCTCATCTGATCTTGGAAGCTAAGCAGTGTTGGGCCTGGTTAGTACTTGGATGGGAGACCACCTGGGAATACAAGGTGCTGTAGATATTTTTATCCTGCCAACACCGTTCTGTTGATGCATTCCATTTTCAAACGTATTCATTTATGAACCAGTAGTTAGAAGTAGAAAAGTTCTAACAGAAACCACAAAGCTCATCTACAGCCACACCACACTGGATATGCCCAATCTCATCTGATCTTGGAAGCTAAGCAGTGTTGCGCCTGGTTAGTATTTGGATGGGAGACCACCTGGAAATACAAGGTGCTGTAGATATTTTTACACTGCCAACACCGTTCTGTTGATGCATTCCATTTTAAAACGTATTCATTTATGAACCAGTAGTTAGAAGTAGAAAAGTTCTAACAGAAACCAGAAAATTCATCTACAGCAACACCACACTGGATACGCCCAATCTCATCTGATCTTGGAAGCTAAGCAGTGTTGGGCCTGGTTAGTACTTGGATGGGAGACCACCTAGGAATACAAGGTGCTGTAGATATTTTTATACTGCCCACACCGTTCTGTTGATGCATTCCATTTTCAAACGTATTCATTTATGAACCAGTAGTTAGAAGTAGAAAAGTTCTAACAGAAACCACAAAGTTCATCTACAGCCACACCACACTGGATACGCCCAATCTCATCTGATCTTGGAAGCTAAGCAGTGTTGGGCCTGGTTAGTACTTGGATGGGAGACCACCTGGGAATACAAGGTGCTGTAGATATTTTTATACTACCAACACCGTTCTGTTGATGCATTCCATTTTCAAACGTATTCGTTTATGAACCAGTAGTTAGAAGTGGAAAAGTTCTAACAGAAACCAATAAGTTCATCTACAGCAACACCACACTGGATATGCTCAGTCTCATCTGATCTTGGAAGCTAAGCAGTGTTGGGCCTGGTTAGTACTTGGATGGGAGACCACCTGGGAATGCAAGGTGCTGTAGATATTTTTATACTGCCAACACCGTTCTGTTGATGCATTCCATTTTAAAACGTATTCATTGATGAACCAGTAGTTAGAAGTAGAAAAGTTCTAACAGAAACCACAAAGCTCATCTACAGCCACACCACACTGGATACGCCCAATCTCATCTGATCTTGGAAGCTAAGCAGTGTTGGGCCTGGTTAGTACTTGGATGGGAGACCACCTGGGAATACAAGGTGCTGTAGATATTTTTATACTGCCAACACCGTTCTGTTGATGCATTCCATTTTCAAACGTATTCATTTATGAACCAGTAGTTAGAAGTAGAAAAGTTCTAACAGAAACTATAAAGCTCATCTACAGCCACACCACACTGGATACGCCCAATCTCATCTGATCTTGGAAGCTAAGCAGTGTTGGGCCTGGTTAGTACTTGTATGGGAGACCACCTGGGAATACAAGGTGCTGTAGATATTTTTATACTGCCAACACCGTTCTGTTGATGCATTCCATTTTCAAACGTATTCATTTATGAACCAGTAGTTAGAAGTAGAAAAGTTCTAACAGAAACCACAAAGCTCATCTACAGCCACACCACACTGGATACGCCCAATCTCATCTGATCTTGGAAGCTAAGCAGTGTTGGGCCTGGTTAGTACTTGGATGGGAGACCACCTGGGAATACAAGGTGCTGTAGATAATTTTATACTGCCAACACCGTTCTGTTGATGCATTCCATTTTAAAATGTATTCATTTATGAACCAGTAGTTAGAAGTAGAAAAGTTCTAACAGAAACCACAAAGCTCATCTACAGCCACACCACACTGGATACGCCCAATCTCATCTGGTCTTGGAAGCTAAGCAGTGTTGGGCCTGGTTAGTACTTGGATGGGAGACCACCTGGGAATACAAGGTGCTGTAGATATTTTTATACTGCCAACACCGTTCTGTTGATGCATTCCATTTTCAAACGTATTCATTTATGAACCAGTAGTTAGAAGTAGAAAAGTTCTAACAGAAACCATAAAGCTCATCTACAGCCACACCACACTGGATACGCCCAATCTCATCTGATCTTGGAAGCTAAGCAGTGTTGGGCCTGGTTAGTACTTGGATGGGAGACCACCTGGGAATACAAGGTGCTGTAGATAATTTTATACTGCCAACACCGTTCTGTTGATGCATTCCATTTTAAAACGTATTAATTTATGAACCAGTAGTTAGAAGTAGAAAAGTTCTAACAGAAACCACAAAGCTCATCTACAGCCACACCACACTGGATATGCCCAATCTCATCTGGTCTTGGAAGCTAAGCAGTGTTAGGCCTGGTTAGTACTTGGATGGGAGACCACCTGGGAATACAAGGTGCTGTAGATATTTTTATACTGCCAACACCGTTCTGTTGATGCATTCCATTTTCAAACGTATTCATTTATGAACCAGTAGTTAGAAGTAGAAAAGTTCTAACAGAAACCACAAAGCTCATCTACAGCCACACCACACTGGATACGCCCAATCTCATCTGATCTTGGAAGCTAAGCAGTGTTGGGCCTGGTTAGTACTTGGATGGGAGACCACCTGGGAATACAAGGTGCTGTAGATATTTTTATACTGCCAACACCGTTCTGTTGATGCATTCCATTTTCAAACGTATTCATTTATGAACCAGTAGTTAGAAGTAGAAAAGTTCTAACAGAAACCACAAAGCTCATCTACAGCCACACCACACTGGATACGCCCAATCTCATCTGATCTTGGAAGCTAAGCAGTGTTGGGCCTGGTTAGTACTTGGATGGGAGACCACCTGGGAATACAAGGTGCTGTAGATAATTTTATACTGCCAACACATTCTGTTGATGCATTCCATTTTCAAACGTATTCATTTATGAACCAGTAGTTAGAAGTAGAAAAGTTCTAACAGAAACCACAAAGCTCATCTACAGCCACACCACACTGGATACGCCCAATCTCATCTGATCTTGGAAGCTAAGCAGTGTTGGGCCTGGTTAGTACTTGGATGGGAGACCACCTGGGAATACGAGGTGCTGTAGATATTTTTATCCTGCCAACACCGTTCTGTTGATGCATTCCATTTTCAAACGTATTCATTTATGAACCAGTAGTTAGAAGTAGAAAAGTTCTAACAGAAACCACAAAGCTCATCTACAGCCACACCACACTGGATATGCCCAATCTCATCTGATCTTGGAAGCTAAGCAATGTTGCGCCTGGTTAGTATTTGGATGGGAGACCACCTGGAAATACAAGGTGCTGTAGATATTTTTATACTGCCAACACCGTTCTGTTGATGCATTCCATTTTAAAACGTATTCATTTATGAACCAGTAGTTAGAAGTAGAAAAGTTCTAACAGAAACCAGAAAATTCATCTACAGCAACACCACACTGGATACGCCCAATCTCATCTGATCTTGGAAGCTAAGCAGTGTTGGGCCTGGTTAGTACTTGGATGGGAGACCACCTGGGAATACAAGGTGCTGTAGATATTTTTATACTGCCAACACCGTTCTGTTGATGCATTCCATTTTCAAACGTATTCATTTATGAACCAGTAGTTAGAAGTAGAAAAGTTCTAACAGAAACCACATAGCTCATCTACAGCCACATCACACTGGATACGCCCAATCTCATCTGATCTTGGAAGCTAAGCAGTGTTGGGCCTGGTTAGTACTTGGATGGGAGACCACCTGGGAATACAAGGTGCTGTAGATAATTTTATACTGCCAACACCGTTCTGTTGATGCATTCCATTTTCAAACGTATTCATTTATGAACCAGTAGTTAGAAGTAGAAAAGTTCTAACAGAAACCACAAAGCTCATCTACAGCCACACCATACTGGATACGCCTAATCTCATCTGATCTTGTAAGCTAAGCAGTGTTGGGCCTGGTTAGTATTTGGATGGGAGACCACCTGGAAATACAAGGTGCTGTAGATATTTTTATACTGCCAACACCGTTCTGTTGATGCATTCCATTTTCAAACGTATTCATTTATGAACCAGTAGTTAGAAGTAGAAAAGTTCTAACAGAAACCACAAAGCTCATCTACAGCCACACCACACTGGATACGCCCAATCTCATCTGATCTTGGAAGCTAAGCAGAGTTGGGCCTGGTTAGTACTTGGATGGGAGACCACCTGGGAATACAAGGTGCTGTAGATATTTTTATACTGCCAACACCGTTCTGTTGATGCATTCCATTTTCAAACGTATACATTTATGAACCAGTAGTTAGAAGTAGAAAAGTTCTAACAGAAACCACAAAGCTCATCTACAGCCACACCACACTGGATACGCCCAATCACATCTGATCTTGGAAGCTAAGCAGTGTTGGGCCTGGTTAGTACTTGGATGGGAGACCACCTGGGAATACAAGGTGCTGTAGATATTTTTATACTGCCAACACCGTTCTGTTGATGCATTCCATTTTCAAACGTATTCATTTATGAACCAGTAGTTAGAAGTAGAAAAGTTCTAACAGAAACCAGAAAATTCATCTACAGCAACACCACGCTGGATACGCCCAATCTAATCTGATCTTGGAAGCTAAGCAGTGTTGGGCCTGGTTAGTACTTGGATGGGAGACCACCTGGGAATACAAAATGCTGTAGATATTTTTATACTGCCAACACCGTTCTGTTGATGCATTCCATTTTCAAACGTATTCATTTATGAACCAGTAGTTAGAAGTAGAAAAGTTCTAACAGAAACCACAAAGCTCATCTACAGCCACACCACACTGGATACGCCCAATCTCATCTGATCTTGGAAGCTAAGCAGTGTTGGGCCTGGTTAGTACTTGGATGGGAGACCACCTGGGAATACAAGGTGCTGTAGATATTTTTATACTGCCAACACCGTTCTGTTGATGCATTCCATTTTCAAACGTATTCATTTATGAACCAGTAGTTAGAAGTAGAAAAGTTCTAACAGAAACCACAAAGCTCATCTACAGCCACACCACACTGTATACGCCCAATCTCATCTGATCTTGGAAGCTAAGCAGTGTTGGGCCTGGTTAGTACTTGGATGGGAGACCACCTGGGAATACAAGGTGCTATAGATAATTTTATACTGCCAACACATTCTGTTGATGCATTCCATTTTCAAACGTATTCATTTATGAACCAGTAGTTAGAAGTAGAAAAGTTCTAACAGAAACCACAAAGCTCACCTACAGCCACACCACACTGGATACGCCCAATCATATCTGATCTTGGAAGCTAAGCAGTGTTGGGCCTGGTTAGTACTTGGATGGGAGACCACCTGGGAATACAAGGTGCTGTAGATAATTTTATCCTGCCAACACCGTTCTGTTGATGCATTCCATTTTCAAACGTATTCATTTATGAACCAGTAGTTAGAAGTAGAAAAGTTCTAACAGAAACCACAAAGCTCATCTACAGCCACACCACACTGGATATGCCCAATCTCATCTGATCTTGGAAGCTAAGCAGTGTTGCGCCTGGTTAGTATTTGGATGGGAGACCACCTGGAAATACAAGGTGCTGTAGATATTTTTATACTGCCAACACCGTTCTGTTGATGCATTCCATTTTAAAACGTATTCATTTATGAACCAGTAGTTAGAAGTAGAAAAGTTCTAACAGAAACCAGAAAATTCATCTACAGCAACACCACACTGGATACGCCTAATCTCATCTGATCTTGGAAGCTAAGCAGTGTTGGGCCTGGTTAGTACTTGGATGGGAGACCACCTGGGAATACAAGGTGCTGTAGATATTTTTATACTGCCAACACCGTTCTGTTGATGCATTCCATTTTCAAACGTATTCATTTATGAACCAGTAGTTAGAAGTAGAAAAGTTCTAACAGAAACCAGAAAGCTCATCTACAGCCACACCACACTGGATACGCCTAATCTCATCTGATCTTGGAAGCTAAGCAGTGTTGGGCCTGGTTAGTATTTGGATGGGAGACCACCTGATAATACAAGGTGCTGTAGATATTTTTATACTGCCAACACCGTTCTGTTGATGCATTCCATTTTCAAACGTATTCATTTATGAACCAGTAGTTAGAAGTAGAAAAGTTCTAACAGAAACCACAACGCTCATCTACAGCCACACCACACTGGATACGCCCAATCTCATCTGATCTTGGAAGCTAAGCAGAGTTGGGCCTGGTTAGTACTTGGATGGGAGACCACCTGGGAATACAAGGTGCTGTAGATATTTTTATACTGCCAACACCGTTCTGTTGATGCATTCCATTTTCAAATGTATACATTTATGAACCAGTAGTTAGAAGTAGAAAAGTTCTAACAGAAACCACAAAGCTCATCTACAGCCACACCACACTGGATACGCCCAATCACATCTGATCTTGGAAGCTAAGCAGTGTTGGGCCTGGTTAGTACTTGGATGGGAGACCACCTGGGAATACAAGGTGCTGTAGATATTTTTATCCTGCCAACACCGTTCTGTTGATGCATTCCATTTTCAAACGTATTCATTTATGAACCAGTAGTTAGAAGTAGAAAAGTTCTAACAGAAACCACAAAGCTCATCTACAGCCACACCACACTGGATACGGCCAATCTCATCTGATCTTGGAAGCTAAGCAGTGTTGGGCCTGGTTAGTATTTGGATGGGAGACCACCTGGAAATACAAGGTGCTGTAGATATTTTTATACTGCCAACACCGTTCTGTTGATGCATTCCATTTTCAAACGTATTCATTTATGAACCAGTAGTTAGAAGTAGAAAAGTTCTAACAGAAACCAGAAAATTCATCTACAGCAACACCACACTGGATACGCCCAATCTAATCTGATCTTGGAAGCTAAGCAGTGTTGGGCCTGGTTAGTACTTGGATGGGAGACCACCTGGGAATACAAGATGCTGTAGATATTTTTATACTGCCAACACCGTTCTGTTGATGCATTCCATTTTCAAACGTATTCATTTATGAACCAGTAGTTAGAAGTAGAAAAGTTCTAACAGAAACCACAAAGCTCATCTACAGCCACACCACACTGGATACGCCCAATCTCATCTGATCTTGGAAGCTAAGCAGTGTTGGGCCTGGTTAGTACTTGGATGGGAGACCACCTGGGAATACAAGGTGCTGTAGATATTTTTATACTGCCAACACCGTTCTGTTGATGCATTCCATTTTCAAACGTATTCATTTATGAACCAGTAGTTAGAAGTAGAAAAGTTCTAACAGAAACCACAAAGCTCATCTACAGCCACACCACACTGGATATGCCCAATCTCATCTGATCTTGGAAGCTAAGCAGTGTTGGGCCTGGTTAGTACTTGGATGGGAGACCACCTGGGAATACAAGGTGCTGTAGATAATTTTATACTGCCAACACATTCTGTTGATGCATTCCATTTTCAAACGTATTCATTTATGAACCAGTAGTTAGAAGTAGAAAAGTTCTAACAGAAACCACAAAGCTCATCTACAGCCACACCACACTGGATACGCCCAATCTCATCTGATCTTGGAAGCTAAGCAGTGTTGGGCCTGGTTAGTACTTGGATGGGAGACCACCTGGGAATACAAGGTGCTGTAGATATTTTTATCCTGCCAACACCGTTCTGTTGATGCATTCCATTTTCAAACGTATTCATTTATGAACCAGTAGTTAGAAGTAGAAAAGTTCTAACAGAAACCACAAAGCTCATCTACAGCCACACCACACTGGATATGCCCAATCTCATCTGATCTTGGAAGCTAAGCAGTGTTGCGCCTGGTTAGTATTTGGATGGGAGACCACCTGGAAATACAAGGTGCTGTAGATATTTTTACACTGCCAACACCGTTCTGTTGATGCATTCCATTTTAAAACGTATTCATTTATGAACCAGTAGTTAGAAGTAGAAAAGTTCTAACAGAAACCAGAAAATTCATCTACAGCAACACCACACTGGATACGCCCAATCTCATCTGATCTTGGAAGCTAAGCAGTGTTGGGCCTGGTTAGTACTTGGATGGGAGACCACCTAGGAATACAAGGTGCTGTAGATATTTTTATACTGCCCACACCGTTCTGTTGATGCATTCCATTTTCAAACGTATTCATTTATGAACCAGTAGTTAGAAGTAGAAAAGTTCTAACAGAAACCACAAAGTTCATCTACAGCCACACCACACTGGATACGCCCAATCTCATCTGATCTTGGAAGCTAAGCAGTGTTGGGCCTGGTTAGTACTTGGATGGGAGACCACCTGGGAATACAAGGTGCTGTAGATATTTTTATACTACCAACACCGTTCTGTTGATGCATTCCATTTTCAAACGTATTCGTTTATGAACCAGTAGTTAGAAGTGGAAAAGTTCTAACAGAAACCAATAAGTTCATCTACAGCAACACCACACTGGATATGCTCAGTCTCATCTGATCTTGGAAGCTAAGCAGTGTTGGGCCTGGTTAGTACTTGGATGGGAGACCACCTGGGAATGCAAGGTGCTGTAGATATTTTTATACTGCCAACACCGTTCTGTTGATGCATTCCATTTTAAAACGTATTCATTGATGAACCAGTAGTTAGAAGTAGAAAAGTTCTAACAGAAACCACAAAGCTCATCTACAGCCACACCACACTGGATACGCCCAATCTCATCTGATCTTGGAAGCTAAGCAGTGTTGGGCCTGGTTAGTACTTGGATGGGAGACCACCTGGGAATACAAGGTGCTGTAGATATTTTTATACTGCCAACACCGTTCTGTTGATGCATTCCATTTTCAAACGTATTCATTTATGAACCAGTAGTTAGAAGTAGAAAAGTTCTAACAGAAACTATAAAGCTCATCTACAGCCACACCACACTGGATACGCCCAATCTCATCTGATCTTGGAAGCTAAGCAGTGTTGGGCCTGGTTAGTACTTGTATGGGAGACCACCTGGGAATACAAGGTGCTGTAGATATTTTTATACTGCCAACACCGTTCTGTTGATGCATTCCATTTTCAAACGTATTCATTTATGAACCAGTAGTTAGAAGTAGAAAAGTTCTAACAGAAACCACAAAGCTCATCTACAGCCACACCACACTGGATACGCCCAATCTCATCTGATCTTGGAAGCTAAGCAGTGTTGGGCCTGGTTAGTACTTGGATGGGAGACCACCTGGGAATACAAGGTGCTGTAGATAATTTTATACTGCCAACACCGTTCTGTTGATGCATTCCATTTTAAAATGTATTCATTTATGAACCAGTAGTTAGAAGTAGAAAAGTTCTAACAGAAACCACAAAGCTCATCTACAGCCACACCACACTGGATACGCCCAATCTCATCTGGTCTTGGAAGCTAAGCAGTGTTGGGCCTGGTTAGTACTTGGATGGAAGACCACCTGGGAATACAAGGTGCTGTAGATATTTTTATACTGCCAACACCGTTCTGTTGATGCATTCCATTTTCAAACGTATTCATTTATGAACCAGTAGTTAGAAGTAGAAAAGTTCTAACAGAAACCACAAAGCTCATCTACCGCCACACCACACTGGATACGCCCAATCTCATCTGATCTTGGAAGCTAAGCAGTGTTGGGCCTGGTTAGTACTTGGATGGGAGACCACCTGGGAATACAAGGTGCTGTAGATATTTTTATACTGCCAACACCGTTCTGTTGATGCATTCCATTTTCAAAAGTATTCATTTATGAACCAGTAGTTAGAAGTAGAAAAGTTCTAACAGAAACCACAAAGCTCATCTATAGCCACAGCACACTGGATACGCCCAATCTCATCTGATCTTGGAAGCTAAGCAGTGTTGGGCCTGGTTAGTACTTGGATGGGAGACCACCTGGGAATACAAGGTGCTGTAGATATTTTTATACTGCCAACACCGTTCTATTGATGCATTCCATTTTAAAATATATTCATTGATGAACCAGTAGTTAGAAGTAGAAAAGTTCTAACAGAAACCACAAAGCTCATCTACAGCCACACCACACTGGATACGCCCAATCTCATCTGATCTTGGAAGCTAAGCAGTGTTGGGCCTGGTTAGTACTTGGATGGGAGACTACCTGGGAATACAAGGTGCTGTAGATAATTTTATACTGCCAACACCGTTCTGTTGATGCATTCCATTTTAAAACGTGTCCATTTATGAACCAGTAGTTAGAAGTAGAAAAGTTCTAACAGAAACCACAAAGTTCATCTACAGCCACACCACTCTGGATATGCCCAATCTCATCTGATCTTGGAAGCTAAGCAGTGTTGGGCCTGGTTAGTACTTGGATGGGAGACCACCTGGGAATACAAGGTGCTGTAGATATTTTTATACTGCCAACACCGTTCTGTTGATGCATTCCATTTTCAAACGTATTCATTTATGAACCAGTAGTTAGAAGTAGAAAAGTTCTAACAGAAACCACAAAGCTCATCTACAGCCACACCACACTGGATACGCCCAATCTCATCTGATCTTGGAAGCTTAGCAGTGTTGGGACTGGTTAGTACTTGGATGGGAGACCACCTGGGAATACAAGGTGCTGTAGATAATTTTATACTGCCAACACCGTTCTGTTGATGCATTCCATTTTAAAACGTGTTCATTTATGAACCAGTAGTTAGAAGTAGAAAAGTTCTAACAGAAACCACAAAGGTCTTCTACAGCGACACCACTCTGGATACGCCCAATCTCATCTGATCTTGGAAGCTAAGCAGTGTTGGGCCTGGTTAGTACTTGGATGGGAGACCACCTGGGAATACAAGGTGCTGTAGATATTTTTATACTGCCAACACCGTTCTGTTGATGCATTCCATTTTAAAACGTATTCATTTATGAACCAGTAGTTAGAAGTAGAAAAGTTCTAACAGAAACCACAAAGCTCATCTGCAGCCACACCACACTGGATACGTTCAATCTCATCTGGTCTTGGAAGCTAAGCAGTGTTGGGCCTGGTTAGTACTTGGATGGGAGACCACCTGGGAATACAAGGTGCTGTAGATATTTTTATACTGCCAACACCGTTCTGTTGATGCATTCAATTTTCAAACGTATTCATTTATGAACCAGTAGTTAGAAGTAGAAAAGTTCTAACAGAAACCACAAAGCTCATCTACAGCCACACCACACTGGATACGCCCAATCTCATCTGATCTTGGAAGCTAAGCAGTGTTGGGCCTGGTTAGTACTTGGATGGGAGACCACCTGGGAATACAAGGTGCTGTAGATATTTTTATACTGCCAACACCGTTCTGTTGATGCATTCCATTTTCAAACGTATTCATTTATGAACCAGTAGTTAGAAGTAGAAAAGTTCTAACAGAAACCATAAAGCTCATCTACAGCCACACCACACTGGATACGCCCAATCTCATCTGATCTTGGAAGCTAAGCGGTGTTGGGCCTGGTTAGTACTTGGATGGGAGACCACCTGGGAATACAAGGTGCTGTAGATAATTTTATACTGCCAACACCGTTCTGTTGATGCATTCCATTTTAAAATGTATTCATTTATGAACCAGTAGTTACAAGTAGAAAAGTTCTAACAGAAACCACAAAGCTCATCTACAGGCACACCACACTGGATACGCCCAATCTCATCTGGTCTTGGAAGCTAAGCAGTGTTGGGCCAGGTTAGTACTTGGATGGGAGACCACCTGGGAATACAAGGTGCTGTAGATATTTTTATACTGCCAACACCGTTTTGTTGATGCATTCCATTTTCAAACGTATTCATTTATGAACCAGTAGTTAGAAGTAGAAAAGTTCTAACAGAAACCACAAAGCTCATCTACAGCCACACCACGCTGGATACGCCCAATCTCATCTGATCTTGGAAGCTAAGCAGTGTTGGGCCTGGTTAGTACTTGGATGGGAGACCACCTGGGAATACAAGGTGCTGTAGATATTTTTATACTGCCAACACCGTTCTGTTGATGCATTTCATTTTCAAACGTATTCATTTATGAACCAGTAGTTAGAAGTAGAAAAGTTCTAACAGAAACCATAAAGTTCATCTACAGCCACACCACACTGGATACGCCCAATCTCATTTGATCTTGGAAGCTTAGCAGTGTTGGGCCTGGTTAGTACTTGGATGGGAGACCACCTGGGAATACAAGGTGCTGTAGATATTTTTATAGTGCCAACACCGTTCTGTTGATGCATTCCATTTTCAAACGTATTCATTTATGAACCAGTAGTTAGAAGTAGAAAAGTACTAACAGAAACCACAAAGCTCATATACTGCCACACCACACTGGGTACGCCCAATCTCATCTGATCTTTGAAGCTAAGCAGTGTTGGGCCTGGTTAGTACTTGGGTGGGAGACCACCTGGGAATACAAGGTGCTGTAGATATTTTTATACTGCCAACACCGTTCTGTTGATGCATTCCATTTTCAAACGTATTCATTTATGAACCAGTAGTTAGAAGTAGAAAAGTTCTAACAGAAACCATAAAGCTCATCTACAGCCACACCACACTGGATACGCCCAATCTCATCTGATCTTGGCAGCTAAGCAGTGTTGGGCCTGGTTAGTACTTGGATGGGAGACCACCTGGGAATACAAGGTGCTGTAGATAATTTTATACTGCCAACACCGTTCTGTTGATGCATTCCATTTTCAAACGTATTCATTTATGAACCAGTAGTTAGAAGTAGAAAAGTTCTAACAGAAACCAAAAAGTTCATCTACAGCCCAGCCACATTGGATACGCCCAATCTCATCTGATCTTGGAAGCTAAGCAGTGTTGGGCCTGGTTAGTACTTGGATGGGAGACCACCTGGGAATACAAGGTGCTGTAGATATTTTTATACTGCCAACACCGTTCTGTTGATGCTTTCCATTTTCAAACGTATTCATTTATGAACCAGTAGTTAGAAGTAGAAAAGTACTAACCGAAACTATAAAGCTCTTATAAAGCCACACCACACTGGATATGCCCAATCTCATCTGATCTTGGAAACTAAGCAGTGTTGGGCCTGGTTAGTACTTGGATGGGAGACCACCTGGGAATACAAGGTGCTGTAGATATTTTTATACTGCCAACACCGTTCTGTTGATGCATTCCATTTTCAAACGTATTCATTTATGAACCAGTAGTTAGAAGTAGAAAAGTTCTAACAGAAACCATAAAGCTTATCTACAGCCACACCACACTGGATACGCCCAATCTCATCTGATCTTGGAAGCTAAGCAGTATTGGGCCTGGTTAGTACTTGGATGGGAGACCACCTGGGAATACAAGGTGCTGTAGATATTTTTATACTGCCAACACCGTTCTGTGATGCATTCCATTTTCAAACGTATTCATTTATGAACCAGTAGTTAGAAGTAGAAAAGTTCTAACAGAAACCACAAAGCTCATATACAGCCACACCACACTGGATACGCCCAATCTCATCTGATCTTGGAAGCTAAGCAGTGTTGGGCCTGGTTAGTACTTGGATGGGAGACCACCTGGGAATACAAGGTGCTGTAGATATTTTTATAATGCCAACACCGTTCTGTTGATGCATTCCATTTTCAAACGTATTCATTTATGAACCAGTAGTTAGAAGTAGAAAAGTTCTAACAGAAACCATAAAGCTCATCTACAGCCACACCACACTGGATACGCCCAATCTCATCTGATCTTGGAAGCTAAGCAGTGTTGGGCCTGGTTAGTACTTGGATGGGAGACCACCTGGGAATACAAGGTGCTGTAGATAATTTTATACTGCCAACACCGTTCTGTTGATGCATTCCATTTTAAAACGTATTCATTTATGAACCAGTAGTTAGAAGAAGAAAAGTTCAAACAGAAACCACAAAGCTCATCTACAGCCACACCACACTGGATACGCCCAATCTCATCTGATCTTGGAAGCTAAGCAGTGTTGGGCCTGGTTAGTACTTGGATGGGAGACCACCTGGGAATACAAGGTGCTGCAGATATTTTTATACTGCCAACACCGTTCTGTTGATGCATTCCATTTTCAAACGTATTCATTTATGAACCAGTAGTTAGAAGTAGAAAAGTTCTAACAGAAACCACAAAGCTCATCTACAGCCACACCACACTGGATACACCCAATCTCATCTGGTCTTGGAAGCTAAGCAGTGTTGAGCCTGGTTAGTACTTGGATGGGAGACCACCTGGGAATACAAGGTGCTGTAGATATTTTTATACTACCAACACCGTTCTGTTGATGCATTCCATTTTCAAACGTATTCATTTATGAACCAGTAGTTAGAAGTAGAAAAGTACTAACAGAAACCATAAAGCTCTTCTACAGCCACACCACACTGGATATGCCCAATCTCATCTGATCTTGGAAGATAAGCAGTGTTGGGCCTGGTTAGTACTTGGATGGGAGATCACCTGGGAATACAAGGTGCTGTAGATAATTTTATACTGCCAACACCGTTCTGTTGATGCATTCCATTTTAAAACGTATTCATTTATGAACCAGTAGTTAGAAGTAGAAAAGTTCTAACAGAAACCAGAAAGTTCATCTACAGCAACACCACACTGGATATGCCCAATCTAATCTGATCTTGGAAGCTAAGCAGTGTTGGGCCTGGTTAGTACTTGGATGGGAGACCACCTGGGAATACATAGGTGCTGTAGATATTTTTATACTGCCAACACCGTTCTGTTGATGCATTCCATTTTCAAACGTATTCATTTATGAACCAGTAGTTAGAATTAGAAAAGTTCTAACAGAAACCACAAAGCTCATCTACAGCCAAACCACACTGGATACGCCCAATCTCATCTGATCTTGGAAGCTAAGCAGTGTTGGGCCTGGTTAGTACTTGGATGGGAGATCACCTGGGAATACAAGATGCTGTAGATATTTTTATACTACCAACACCGTTCTGTTGATGCATTCCATTTTCAAACGTATTCATTTATGAACCAGTAGTTAGAAGTAGAAAAGTTCTAACAGAAACCACAAAGCTCATCTACAGCCACACCACACTGGATACGCCCAATCTCATCTGATCTTGGAAACTAAGCAGTGTTGGGCCTAGTTAGTACTTGGATGGGAGACCACCTGGGAATACAAGGTGCTGTAGATATTTTTATACTGCTGACACCGTTCTGTTGATGCATTCCATTTTCAAACGTATTCATTTATGAACCAGTAGTTAAAAGTAGAAAAGTTCTAACAGAAACCACAAAGCTCATCTACAGCCTCACCACACTGGATACGCCCAATCTCATCTGATCTTGGAAACTAAGCAGTGTTGGGCCTGGTTAGTACTTGGATGGGAGACCACCTGGGAATACAAGGTGCTGTAGATATTTTTATACTGCCAACACCGTTCTGTTGATGCATTCCATTTTCAAACGTATTCATTTATGAACCAGTAGTTAGAAGTAGAAAAGTTCTAACAGAAACCACAAAGCTCATCTACAGCCACACCACACTGGATACGCCCAATCTCATCTGATCTTGGAAGCTAAGCAGTGTTGGGCCTGGTTAGTACTTGGATGGGAGACCACCTGGAATACAAGGTGCTGTAGATATTTTTATACTGCCAACACCGTTCTGTTGATGCATTCCATTTTAAAACGTATTCATTTATGAACCAGTAGTTAGAAGTAGAAAAGTTCTAACAGAAACCAGAAAGTTCATCTACAGCAACACCACACTGGATACGTCCAATCTCATCTGATCTTGGAAGTTAAGCAGTGTTGGGCCTGGTTAGTACTTGGATAGGAGACCACCTGGGAATACAAGGTGCTGTAGATATTTTTATACTACCAACACCGTTCTGTTGATGCATTCCATTTTCAAACGTATTCATTTATGAACCAGTAGTTAGAAGTAGAAAAGTACTAACAGAACCATAAAGCTCTTCTACAGCCACACCACACTGGATATGCCCAATCTCATCTGATCTTGGAAGCTAAGCAGTGTTGGGCCTGGTTAGTACTTGGATGGGAGACCACCTGGGAATACATAGGTGCTGTAGATATTTTTATACTGCCAACACCGTTCTGTTGATGCATTCCATTTTCAAACGTATTCATTTATGAACCAGTAGTTAGAATTAGAAAAGTTCTAACAGAAACCACAAAGCTCATCTACAGCCAAACCACACTGGATACGCCCAATCTCATCTGATCTTGGAAGCTAAGCAGTGTTGGGCCTGGTTAGTACTTGGATGGGAGACCACCTGGGAATACAAGATGCTGTAGATATTTTTATACTACCAACACCGTTCTGTTGATGCATTCCATTTTCAAAAGTATTCATTTATGAACCAGTAGTTAGAAGTAGAAAAGTTCTAACAGAAACCACAAAGCTCATCTACAGCCACACCACACTGGATACGCCCAATCTCATCTGATCTTGGAAGCTAAGCAGTGTTGGGCGTGGTTAGTACTTGGATGGGAGACCACCTGGGAATACAAGGTGCTGTAGATATTTTTATACTGCCAACACCGTTCTGTTGATGCATTCCATTTTCAAACGTATTCATTTATGAACCAGTAGTTAGAAGTAGAAAAGTTCTAACAGAAACCACAAAGCTCATCTACAGCCACACCACACTGGATACGCCCAATCTCATCTGATCTTGGAAGCTAAGCAGTGTTGGGCCTGGTTAGTACTTGGATGGGAGACCACCTGGGAATACAAGGTGCTGTAGATATTTTTATACTGCCGACACCGTTCTGTTGATGCATTCCATTTTCAAATGTATTCATTTATGAACCAGTAGTTAGAAGTAGAAAAGTTCTAACAGAAACCACAAAGCTCATCTACAGCCACACCACACTGGATACGCCCAATCTCATCTGATCTTGGACGCTAAGCAGTGTTGGGCCTGGTTAGTACTTGGATGGGAGACCACCTGGGAATACAAGGTGCTGTAGATATTTTTATACTGCCAACACCGTTCTGTTGATGCATTCCATTTTCAAACGTATTCATTTATGAACCAGTAGTTAGAAGTAGAAAAGTTCTAACAGAAACCACAAAGCTCATCTACAGCCACACCATATTGGATACGCCCAATCTCATCTGATCTTGGAAGCTAAGCAGTGTTGGGCCTGGTTAGTACTTGGATGGGAGACCACCTGGGAATACAAGGTGCTGTAGATAATTTTATACTGCCAACACCGTTCTGTTGATGCATTCCATTTTAAAACGGATTCATTTATGAACCAGTAGTTAGAAGTAGAAAAGTTCTAACAGAAACCACAAAGATCATCTACAGCCACACCACACTGGATACGCCCAATCTCATCTGATCTTGGAAGCTAAGCAGTGTTGGGCCTGGTTAGTACTTGGATGGGAGACCACCTGGGAATACAAGGTGCTGTAGATATTTTTATACTGCCAACACCGTTCTGTTGATGCATTCAATTTTCAAATGTATTCATTTATGAACCAGTAGTTAGAAGAAGAAAAGTTCAAACAGAAACCCCAAAACTCATCTACAGCCACACCACACTGGATACGCCCAATCTCATCTGATCTTGGAAGCTAAGCAGTGTTGGGCCTGGTTAGTACTTGGATGGGAGACCACCTGGGAATACAAGGTGCTCTAGATATTTTTATACTGCCAACACCGTTCTGTTGATGCATTCCATTTTCAAATGTATTCATTTATGAACCAGTAGTTAGAAGTAGAAAAGTTCTAACAGAAACCACAAAGCTCATCTACAGCCACACCACACTGGATACACCCAATCTCATCTGGTGTTGGAAGCTAAGCAGTGTTGGGCCTGGTTAGTACTTGGATGGGAGACCACCTGGGAATACAAGGTGCTGTAGATATTTTTATACTACCAACACCGTTCTGTTGATGCATTCCATTTTCAAACGTATTCATTTATGAACCAGTAGTTAGAAGTAGAAAAGTTCTAACAGAAACCATAAAGCTCATCTACAGCCACACCACACTGGATACGCCCAATCTCATCTGATCTTGGAAACTAAGCAGTGTTGGGCCTGGTTAGTACTTGGATGGGAGACCACCTGGGAATACAAGGTGCTGTAGATATTTTTATACTGCCAACACCGTTCTGTTGATGCATTCCATTTTCAAACGTATTCATTTATGAACCAGTAGTTAGAAGTAGAAAAGTACTAACCGAAACTATAAAGCTCTTATACAGCCACACCACACTGGATATGCCCAATCTCATCTGATCTTGGAAGCTAAGCAGTGTTGGGCCTGGTTAGTACTTGGATGGGAGACCACCTGGGAATACAAGGTGCTTTAGATATTTTTATACTGCCAACACCGTTCTGTTGATGCATTCCATTTTCAAACGTATTCATTTATGAACCAGTAGTTAGAAGTAGAAAAGTTCTAACAGAAACCACAAAGCTCATCTACAGCCACACCACACTGGATACGCCCAATCTCATCTGATCTTGGAAGCTAAGCAGTGTTGGGCCTGGTTAGTACTTGGATGGGAGACCACCTGGGAATACAAGGTGCTGTAGATATTTTTATACTGCCAACACCGTTCTGTTGATGCATTCCATTTTCAAACGTATTCATTTATGAACCAGTAGTTAGAAGTAGAAAAGTTCTAACAGAAACCATAAAGCTCATCTACAGCCACACCACACTGGATACGCCCAATCTCATCTGATCTTGGAAGCTAAGCAGTGTTGGGCCTGGTTAGTACTTGGATGGGAGACCACCTGGGAATACAAGGTGCTGTAGATAATTTTATACTGCCAACACCGTTCTGTTGATGCATTCCATTTTAAAATGTATTCATTTATGAACCAGTAGTTACAAGTAGAAAAGTTCTAACAGAAACCACAAAGCTCATCTACAGCCACACCACACTGGATACGCCCAATCTCATCTGGTCTTGGAAGATAAGCAGTGTTGGGCCTGGTTAGTACTTGGATGGGAGACCACCTGGGAATACAAGGTGCTGTAGATATTTTTATACTGCCAACACCGTTTTGTTGATGCATTCCATTTTCAAACGTATTCATTTATGAACCAGTAGTTAGAAGTAGAAAAGTTCTAACAGAAACCACAAAGCTCATCTACAGCCACACCACGCTGGATACGCCCAATCTCATCTGATCTTGGAAGCTAAGCAGTGTTGGGCCTGGTTAGTACTTGGATGGGAGACCACCTGGGAATACAAGGTGCTGTAGATATTTTTATACTGCCAACACCGTTCTGTTGATGCATTCCATTTTCAAACGTATTCATTTATGAACCAGTAGTTAGAAGTAGAAAAGTTCTAACAGAAACCATAAAGTTCATCTACAGCCACACCACACTGGATACGCCCAATCTCATCAGATCTTGGAAGCTTAGCAGTGTTGGGCCTGGTTAGTACTTGGATGGGAGACCACGTGGGAATACAAGGTGCTGTAGATATTTTTATACTACCAACACCGTTCTGTTGATGCATTCCATTTTCAAACGTATTCATTTATGAACCAGTAGTTAGAAGTAGAAAAGTTCTAACAGAAACCATACAGCTCATCTACAGCCACACCACACTGGATACGCCCAATCTCATCTGATCTTGGAAACTAAGCAGTGTTGGGCCTGGTTAGTACTTGGATGGGAGACCACCTGGGAATACAAGGTGCTGTAGATATTTTTATACTACCAACACCGTACTGTTGATGCATTCCATTTTCAAACGTATTCATTTATGAACCAGTAGTTAGAAGTAGAAAAGTACTAACAGAAACCATAAAGCTCTTCTACAGCCACACCACACTGGATATGCCCAATCTCATCTGATCTTGGAAGCTAAGTAGTGTTGGGCCTGGTTAGTACTTGGATGGGAGACCACCAGGGAATACAAAGTGCTGTAGATAATTTTATACTGCCAACACCGTTCTGTTGATGCATTCCATTTTCAAACGTATTCATTTATGAACCAGTAGTTAGAAGTAGAAAAGTTCTAACAGAAACCAGCAAGTTCATCTACAGCCACACCACACTGGATACGCCCAATCTCATCTGATCTTGGAAGCTAAGCAGTGTTGGGCCTGGTTAGTACTTGGATGGGAGACCACCTGGGAATACAAGGTGCTGTAGATATTTTTATACTGCCAACACCGTTCTGTTGATGCATTCCATTTTCAAACGTATTCATTTATGAACCAGTAGTTAGAAGTAGAAAAGTACTAACCGAAACTATAAAGCTCTTATACAGCCACACCACACTGGATATGTCCAATCTCATCTGATCTTGGAAGCTAAGCAGTGTTGGGCCTGGTTAGTACTTGGATGGGAGACCACCTGGGAATACAAGGTGCTGTAGATATTTTTATACTGCCAACACCGTTCTGTTGATGCATTCAATTTTCAAATGTATTCATTTATGAACCAGTAGTTGGAAGAAGAAAAGTTCAAATAGAAACCACAAAGCTCATCTACAGCCACACCACACTGGATACGCCCAATCTCATCTGATCTTGGAAGCTAAGCAGTGTTGGGCCTGGTTAGTACTTGGATGGGAGACCACCTGGGAATACAAGGTGCTGTAGATATTTTTATACTGCCAACACCGTTCTGTTGATGCATTCCATTTTCAAACGTATTCATTTATGAACCAGTAGTTAGAAGTAGAAAAGTTCTAACAGAAACCGTAAAACTCATCTACAGCCACACCACACTGGATACGCCCAATCTCATCTGATCTTGGAAGCTAAGCAGTGTTGGGCCTGGTTAGTACTTGGATGGGAGACCACCTGGGAATACAAGGTGCTGTAGATATTTTTATACTGCCAACACCGTTCTGTTGATGCATTCCATTTTCAAACGTATTTATTTATGAACCAGTAGTTAGAAGTAGAAAAGTTCTAACAGAAACCACAAAGCTCATCTACAGCCACACCACATTGGATACACCCAATCTCATCTGATCTTGGAAGCTAAGCAGTGTTGGGCCTGGTTAGTACTTGGATGGGAGACCACCTAGGAATACAAGGTGCTGTAGATCTTTTTATACTGCCAACACCGTTCTGTTGATGCATTCCATTTTCAAACGTATTCATTTATGAACCAGTAGTTAGAAGTAGAAAAGTTCTAACAGAATCTATAAAGCTCATCTACAGCCACACCACACTGGATACACCCAATCTCATCTGATCTTGGAAGCTAAGCAGTGTTGGGCCTGGTTAGTACTTGGATGGGAGACCACCTGGGAATACAAGGTGCTGTAGATAATTTTATACTGCCAACACCGTTCTGTTGATGCATTCCATTTTAAAACGTATTCATTTATGAACCAGTAGTTAGAAGTAGAAAAGTTCTAACAGAAACCACAAAGCTCATCTACAGCCACACCACACTGGATACGCCCAATCTCATCTGGTCTTGGAAGCTAAGCAGTGTTGGGCCTGGTTAGTACTTGGATGGGAGACCACCTGGGAATACAAGGTGCTGTAGATATTTTTATACTGCCAACACCGTTCTGTTGATGCATTCCATTTTCAAACGTATTCATTTATGAACCAGTAGTTAGAAGTAGAAAAGTTCTAACAGAAACCACAAAGCTCATCTACAGCCACACCACACTGGATACGCCCAATCTCATCTGGTCTTGGAAGCTAAGCAGTGTTGGGCCTGGTTAGTACTTGGATGGGAGACCACCTGGGAATACAAGGTGCTGTAGATATTTTTATACTGCCAACACCGTTCTGTTGATGCATTCCATTTTAAAACGTATTCATTTATGAACCAGTAGTTAGAAGTAGAAAAGTTCTAACAGAAACCACGAAGCTCATCTACAGCCACACCACACTGGATACGCACAATCTCATCTGATCTTGGAAGCTAAGCAGTGTTGGGCCTGGTTAATACTTGGATGGGAGACCACCTGGGAATACAAGGTGCTGTAGATATTTTTATACTGCCAACACCGTTCTGTTGATGCATTCCATTTTCAAACGTATTCATTTATGAACCAGTAGTTAGAAGTAGAAAAGTTCTAACAGAATCCATAAAGCTCATCTACAGCCACACCACACTGGATACACCCAATCTCATCTGATCTTGGAAGCTAAGCAGTGTTGGGCCTGGTTAGTACTTGGATGGGAGACCACCTGGGAATACAAGGTGCTGTAGATAATTTTATACTGCCAACACCGTTCTGTTGATGCATTCCATTTTAAAACGTATTCATTTATGAACCAGTAGTTAGAAGTAGAAAAGTTCTAACAGAAACCACAAAGCTCATCTACGGCCACACCACACTGGATACGCCCAATCTCATCTGGTCTTGGAAGCTAAGCAGTGTTGGGCCTGGTTAGTACTTGGATGGGAGACCACCTGGGAATACAAGGTGCTGTAGATATTTTTATACTGCCAACACCGTTCTGTTGATGCATTCCATTTTCAAACATATTCATTTATGAACCAGTAGTTAGAAGTAGAAAAGTTCTAACAGAAACCACAAAGCTCATCTACAGCCACACCACACTGGATGCGCCCAATCTCATCTGGTCTTGGAAGCTAAGCAGTGTTGGGCCTGGTTAGTACTTGGATGGGAGACCACCTGGGAATACAAGGTGCTGTAGATATTTTTATACTGCCAACACCGTTCTGTTGATGCATTCCATTTTCAAACGTATTCATTTATGAACCAGTAGTTAGAAGTAGAAAAGTTCTATCAGAAACCACAAAGCTCATCTACAGCCACACCACACTGGATACGCCCAATCTCATCTGATCTTGGAAGCTAAGCAGTGTTGGGCCTGGTTAGTACTTGGATGGGAGACCACCTGGGAATACAAGGTGCTGTAGATATTTTTATACTGCCAACACCGTTCTGTTGATGCATTCCATTTTCAAACGTATTCATTTATGAACCAGTAGTTAGAAGTAGAAAAGTTCTAACAGAAACCATAAAGCTCATCTACAGCCACACCACACTGGATACGCCCAATCTCATCTGATCTTGGAAGCTAAGCAGTGTTGGGCCTGGTTAGTACTTGGATGGGAGACCACCTGGGAATACAAGGTGCTGTAGATAATTTTATACTGCCAACACCGTTCTGTTGATGCATTCCATTTTAAAACGTATTAATTTATGAACCAGTAGTTAGAAGTAGAAAAGTTCTAACAGAAACCACAAAGCTCATCTACAGCCACACCACACTGGATACGCCCAATCTCATCTGGTCTTGGAAGCTAAGCAGTGTTAGGCCTGGTTAGTACTTGGATGGGAGACCACCTGGGAATACAAGGTGCTGTAGATATTTTTATACTGCCAACACCGTTCTGTTGATGCATTCCATTTTCAAACGTATTCATTTATGAACCAGTAGTTAGAAGTAGAAAAGTTCTAACAGAAACCACAAAGCTCATCTACAGCCACACCACACTGGATACGCCCAATCTCATCTGATCTTGGAAGCTAAGCAGTGTTGGGCCTGGTTAGTACTTGGATGGGAGACCACCTGGGAGTACAAAGTGCTGTAGATATTTTTATACTGCCAACACCGTTCTGTTGATGCATTCCATTTTCAAACGTATTCATTTATGAACCAGTAGTTAGAAGTAGAAAAGTTCTAACAGAAACCATAAAGCTCATCTACAACCACACCACACTGGATACGCCCAATCCCATCTGATCTTGGAAGCTAAGCAGTGTTGGGCCTGGTTAGTACTTGGATGGGAGACCACCTGGGAATACAAGGTGCTGTAGATAATTTTATACTGCCAACACCGTTCTGTTGATGCATTCACTTTTAAAACGTGTTCATTTATGAACCAGTAGTTAGAAGTCGAAAAGTTCTAACAGAAACCACAAAGTTCATCTACAGTCACACCACTCTGGATACGCCCAATCTCATCTGATCTTGGAAGCTAAGTAGTGTTGGGCCTGGTTAGTACTTGGATGAGAGACCACCTGGGAATACAAGGTGCTGTAGATATTTTTATACTGCCAACACCGTTCTGTTGATGCATTCCATTTTCAAACGTATTCATTTATGAACCAGTAGTTAGAAGTAGAAAAGTTCTAACAGAAACCACAAAGCTCATCTACAGCCACACCACACTGGATATGCTCAATCTCATCTGATCTTGGAAGTTAAGCAGTGTTGGGCCTGGTTATTCTTGTATGGGAGACCACCTGGGAATACAAGGTGCTGTAGATATTTTTATACTGCCAACACCGTTCTGTTGATGCATTCCATTTTCAAATGTATTCATTTATGAACCAGTAATTAGAAATAGAAAAGTTCAAACAGAAACCACAAAGCTCATCTACAGCCACACCACACTGGATACGCCCAATCTCATCTGATCTTGGAAGCTAAGCAGTGTTGGGCTTGGTTAGTACTTGGATGGGAGACTACCTGGGAATACAAGGTGCTGTAGATATTTTTATACTGCCAACACCGTTCTGTTGATGCATTCCATTTTCAAATGTATTCATTTATGAACCAGTAGTTAGAAGTAGAAAAGTTCTAACAGAAACCACAAAGCTCTTCTACAGCCACACCACACTGGATACGCCCAATCTCATCTGATCTTGGAAGCTAAGCAGTGTTGGGCCTGGTTAGTACTTGGATGGGAGACCACCTGGGAATACAAGGTGCTGTAGATATTTTTATACTGCCAACACCGTTCTGTTGATGCATTCCATTTTCAAACGTATTCATTTATGAACCAGTAGTTAGAAGTAGAAAAGTTCTAACAGAAACCACAAAACTCATCTACAGCCACACTACATTGGATACGCCCAATCTCTTCTGATCTTGGAAGCTAAGCAGTGTTGGGCCTGGTTAGTACTTGAATGGGAGACCACCTGGGAATACACGGTGCTGTAGATATTTTTATACTACCAACACCGTTCTGTTGATGCATTCCATTTTCAAACGTATTAGTTTATGAACCAGTAGTTAGAAGTAGAAAAGTTCTAACAGAAACCATAAAGCTCATCTACAGCCACACCACACTGGATACGCCCAATCTCATCTGATCTTGGAAGCTAAGCATTGTTGGGCCTGGTTAGTACTTGGATGGGAGACCACTTGGAATACAAGGTGCTGTAGATATTTTTATACTACCAACACCGTTCTGTTGATGCATTCCATTTTCAAACGTATTCATTTATGAACCAGTAGTTAGTAGTAGAAAAGTTCTAACAGAAACCAGTAAGTTCATCTACAGCAACACCACACTGGATACGCCCAATCTCATCTTATCTTGGAAGCTAAGCAGTGTTGGGCCTGGTTAGTACTTGGATGGGAGACCACCTGGGAATACAAGGTGCTGTAGATATTTTTATACTACCATCACCGTTCTGTTAATGCATTCCATTTTCAAACGTATTCATTTATGAACCAGTAGTTAGAAGTAGAAAAGTACTAACAGAAACCATAAAGCTCTACTACAGCCACACCACACTGGATACGCCCAATCTCATCTGATCTTGGAAGCTAAGCAGTCTTGGGCCTGGTTAGTACTTGGATGGGAGACCACCTGGGAATACAATGTGCTGTAGATATTTTTATACTGCCAACACCGTTCTGTTGATGCATTCCATTTTCAAACGTATTCATTTATGAACCAGTAGTTAGAAGTAGAAAAGTTCTAACAGAATCCATAAAGCTCATCTACAGCCACACCACACTGGATACACCCAATCTCATCTGATCTTGGAAGCTAAGCAGTGTTGGGCCTGGTTAGTACTTGGATGGGAGACCACCTGGGAATACAAGGTGCTGTAGATAATTTTATACTGCCAACACCGTTCTGTTGATGCATTCCATTTTAAAACGTATTCATTTATGAACCAGTAGTTAGAAGTAGAAAAGTTCTAACAGAAACCACAAAGCTCATCTACAGCCACACCACACTGGATACGCCCAATCTCATCTGGTCTTGGAAGCTAAGCAGTGTTGGGCCTGGTTAGTACTTGGATGGGAGACCACCTGGGAATACAAGGTGCTGCAGATATTTTTATACTGCCAACACCGTTCTGTTGATGCATTCCATTTTCAAACGTATTCATTTATGAACCAGTAGTTAGAAGTAGAAAAGTTCTAACAGAAACCACAAAGCTCATCTACAGCCACACCACACTGGATGCGCCCAATCTTATCTGGTCTTGGAAGCTAAGCAGTGTTGGGCCTGGTTAGTACTTGGATGGGAGACCACCTGGGAATACAAGGTGCTGTAGATATTTTTATACTGCCAACACCGTTCTGTTGATGCATTCCATTTTCAAACGTATTCATTTATGAACCAGTAGTTAGAAGTAGAAAAGTTCTAACAGAAACCATAAAGCTCATCTACAGCCACACCACACTGGATACGCCCAATCTCATCTGATCTTGGAAGCTAAGCAGTGTTGGGCCTGGTTAGTACTTGGATGGGAGACCACCTGGGAATACAAGGTGCTGTAGATAATTTTATACTGCCAACACCGTTCTGTTGATGCATTCCATTTTAAAACGTATTAATTTATGAACCAGTAGTTAGAAGTAGAAAAGTTCTAACAGAAACCACAAAGCTCATCTACAGCCACACCACACTGGATATGCCCAATCTCATCTGGTCTTGGAAGCTAAGCAGTGTTAGGCCTGGTTAGTACTTGGATGGGAGACCACCTGGGAATACAAGGTGCTGTAGATATTTTTATACTGCCAACACCGTTCTGTTGATGCATTCCATTTTCAAACGTATTCATTTATGAACCAGTAGTTAGAAGTAGAAAAGTTCTAACAGAAACCACAAAGCTCATCTACAGCCACACCACACTGGATACGCCCAATCTCATCTGATCTTGGAAGCTAAGCAGTGTTGGGCCTGGTTAGTACTTGGATGGGAGACCACCTGGGAATACAAGGTGCTGTAGATATTTTTATACTGCCAACACCGTTCTGTTGATGCATTCCATTTTCAAACGTATTCATTTATGAACCAGTAGTTAGAAGTAGAAAAGTTCTAACAGAAACCACAAAGCTCATCTACAGCCACACCACACTGGATACGCCCAATCTCATCTGATCTTGGAAGCTAAGCAGTGTTGGGCCTGGTTAGTACTTGGATGGGAGACCACCTGGGAATACAAGGTGCTGTAGATAATTTTATACTGCCAACACATTCTGTTGATGCATTCCATTTTCAAACGTATTCATTTATGAACCAGTAGTTAGAAGTAGAAAAGTTCTAACAGAAACCACAAAGCTCATCTACAGCCACACCACACTGGATACGCCCAATCTCATCTGATCTTGGAAGCTAAGCAGTGTTGGGCCTGGTTAGTACTTGGATGGGAGACCACCTGGGAATACGAGGTGCTGTAGATATTTTTATCCTGCCAACACCGTTCTGTTGATGCATTCCATTTTCAAACGTATTCATTTATGAACCAGTAGTTAGAAGTAGAAAAGTTCTAACAGAAACCACAAAGCTCATCTACAGCCACACCACACTGGATATGCCCAATCTCATCTGATCTTGGAAGCTAAGCAATGTTGCGCCTGGTTAGTATTTGGATGGGAGACCACCTGGAAATACAAGGTGCTGTAGATATTTTTATACTGCCAACACCGTTCTGTTGATGCATTCCATTTTAAAACGTATTCATTTATGAACCAGTAGTTAGAAGTAGAAAAGTTCTAACAGAAACCAGAAAATTCATCTACAGCAACACCACACTGGATACGCCCAATCTCATCTGATCTTGGAAGCTAAGCAGTGTTGGGCCTGGTTAGTACTTGGATGGGAGACCACCTGGGAATACAAGGTGCTGTAGATATTTTTATACTGCCAACACCGTTCTGTTGATGCATTCCATTTTCAAACGTATTCATTTATGAACCAGTAGTTAGAAGTAGAAAAGTTCTAACAGAAACCACATAGCTCATCTACAGCCACATCACACTGGATACGCCCAATCTCATCTGATCTTGGAAGCTAAGCAGTGTTGGGCCTGGTTAGTACTTGGATGGGAGACCACCTGGGAATACAAGGTGCTGTAGATAATTTTATACTGCCAACACCGTTCTGTTGATGCATTCCATTTTCAAACGTATTCATTTATGAACCAGTAGTTAGAAGTAGAAAAGTTCTAACAGAAACCACAAAGCTCATCTACAGCCACACCATACTGGATACGCCTAATCTCATCTGATCTTGTAAGCTAAGCAGTGTTGGGCCTGGTTAGTATTTGGATGGGAGACCACCTGGAAATACAAGGTGCTGTAGATATTTTTATACTGCCAACACCGTTCTGTTGATGCATTCCATTTTCAAACGTATTCATTTATGAACCAGTAGTTAGAAGTAGAAAAGTTCTAACAGAAACCACAAAGCTCATCTACAGCCACACCACACT
This sequence comes from Pseudophryne corroboree, assembly GCF_028390025.1. NCBI lineage: Eukaryota > Metazoa > Chordata > Amphibia > Anura > Myobatrachidae > Pseudophryne > Pseudophryne corroboree. The sequence continues at coordinate 114,419,491 of NC_086446.1, read as the reverse complement.
GGATACGCCCAATCTCATCTGATCTTGGAAGCTAAGCAGAGTTGGGCCTGGTTAGTACTTGGATGGGAGACCACCTGGGAATACAAGGTGCTGTAGATATTTTTATACTGCCAACACCGTTCTGTTGATGCATTCCATTTTCAAACGTATACATTTATGAACCAGTAGTTAGAAGTAGAAAAGTTCTAACAGAAACCACAAAGCTCATCTACAGCCACACCACACTGGATACGCCCAATCACATCTGATCTTGGAAGCTAAGCAGTGTTGGGCCTGGTTAGTACTTGGATGGGAGACCACCTGGGAATACAAGGTGCTGTAGATATTTTTATACTGCCAACACCGTTCTGTTGATGCATTCCATTTTCAAACGTATTCATTTATGAACCAGTAGTTAGAAGTAGAAAAGTTCTAACAGAAACCAGAAAATTCATCTACAGCAACACCACGCTGGATACGCCCAATCTAATCTGATCTTGGAAGCTAAGCAGTGTTGGGCCTGGTTAGTACTTGGATGGGAGACCACCTGGGAATACAAAATGCTGTAGATATTTTTATACTGCCAACACCGTTCTGTTGATGCATTCCATTTTCAAACGTATTCATTTATGAACCAGTAGTTAGAAGTAGAAAAGTTCTAACAGAAACCACAAAGCTCATCTACAGCCACACCACACTGGATACGCCCAATCTCATCTGATCTTGGAAGCTAAGCAGTGTTGGGCCTGGTTAGTACTTGGATGGGAGACCACCTGGGAATACAAGGTGCTGTAGATATTTTTATACTGCCAACACCGTTCTGTTGATGCATTCCATTTTCAAACGTATTCATTTATGAACCAGTAGTTAGAAGTAGAAAAGTTCTAACAGAAACCACAAAGCTCATCTACAGCCACACCACACTGTATACGCCCAATCTCATCTGATCTTGGAAGCTAAGCAGTGTTGGGCCTGGTTAGTACTTGGATGGGAGACCACCTGGGAATACAAGGTGCTATAGATAATTTTATACTGCCAACACATTCTGTTGATGCATTCCATTTTCAAACGTATTCATTTATGAACCAGTAGTTAGAAGTAGAAAAGTTCTAACAGAAACCACAAAGCTCACCTACAGCCACACCACACTGGATACGCCCAATCATATCTGATCTTGGAAGCTAAGCAGTGTTGGGCCTGGTTAGTACTTGGATGGGAGACCACCTGGGAATACAAGGTGCTGTAGATAATTTTATCCTGCCAACACCGTTCTGTTGATGCATTCCATTTTCAAACGTATTCATTTATGAACCAGTAGTTAGAAGTAGAAAAGTTCTAACAGAAACCACAAAGCTCATCTACAGCCACACCACACTGGATATGCCCAATCTCATCTGATCTTGGAAGCTAAGCAGTGTTGCGCCTGGTTAGTATTTGGATGGGAGACCACCTGGAAATACAAGGTGCTGTAGATATTTTTATACTGCCAACACCGTTCTGTTGATGCATTCCATTTTAAAACGTATTCATTTATGAACCAGTAGTTAGAAGTAGAAAAGTTCTAACAGAAACCAGAAAATTCATCTACAGCAACACCACACTGGATACGCCTAATCTCATCTGATCTTGGAAGCTAAGCAGTGTTGGGCCTGGTTAGTACTTGGATGGGAGACCACCTGGGAATACAAGGTGCTGTAGATATTTTTATACTGCCAACACCGTTCTGTTGATGCATTCCATTTTCAAACGTATTCATTTATGAACCAGTAGTTAGAAGTAGAAAAGTTCTAACAGAAACCAGAAAGCTCATCTACAGCCACACCACACTGGATACGCCTAATCTCATCTGATCTTGGAAGCTAAGCAGTGTTGGGCCTGGTTAGTATTTGGATGGGAGACCACCTGATAATACAAGGTGCTGTAGATATTTTTATACTGCCAACACCGTTCTGTTGATGCATTCCATTTTCAAACGTATTCATTTATGAACCAGTAGTTAGAAGTAGAAAAGTTCTAACAGAAACCACAACGCTCATCTACAGCCACACCACACTGGATACGCCCAATCTCATCTGATCTTGGAAGCTAAGCAGAGTTGGGCCTGGTTAGTACTTGGATGGGAGACCACCTGGGAATACAAGGTGCTGTAGATATTTTTATACTGCCAACACCGTTCTGTTGATGCATTCCATTTTCAAATGTATACATTTATGAACCAGTAGTTAGAAGTAGAAAAGTTCTAACAGAAACCACAAAGCTCATCTACAGCCACACCACACTGGATACGCCCAATCACATCTGATCTTGGAAGCTAAGCAGTGTTGGGCCTGGTTAGTACTTGGATGGGAGACCACCTGGGAATACAAGGTGCTGTAGATATTTTTATCCTGCCAACACCGTTCTGTTGATGCATTCCATTTTCAAACGTATTCATTTATGAACCAGTAGTTAGAAGTAGAAAAGTTCTAACAGAAACCACAAAGCTCATCTACAGCCACACCACACTGGATACGGCCAATCTCATCTGATCTTGGAAGCTAAGCAGTGTTGGGCCTGGTTAGTATTTGGATGGGAGACCACCTGGAAATACAAGGTGCTGTAGATATTTTTATACTGCCAACACCGTTCTGTTGATGCATTCCATTTTCAAACGTATTCATTTATGAACCAGTAGTTAGAAGTAGAAAAGTTCTAACAGAAACCAGAAAATTCATCTACAGCAACACCACACTGGATACGCCCAATCTAATCTGATCTTGGAAGCTAAGCAGTGTTGGGCCTGGTTAGTACTTGGATGGGAGACCACCTGGGAATACAAGATGCTGTAGATATTTTTATACTGCCAACACCGTTCTGTTGATGCATTCCATTTTCAAACGTATTCATTTATGAACCAGTAGTTAGAAGTAGAAAAGTTCTAACAGAAACCACAAAGCTCATCTACAGCCACACCACACTGGATACGCCCAATCTCATCTGATCTTGGAAGCTAAGCAGTGTTGGGCCTGGTTAGTACTTGGATGGGAGACCACCTGGGAATACAAGGTGCTGTAGATATTTTTATACTGCCAACACCGTTCTGTTGATGCATTCCATTTTCAAACGTATTCATTTATGAACCAGTAGTTAGAAGTAGAAAAGTTCTAACAGAAACCACAAAGCTCATCTACAGCCACACCACACTGGATATGCCCAATCTCATCTGATCTTGGAAGCTAAGCAGTGTTGGGCCTGGTTAGTACTTGGATGGGAGACCACCTGGGAATACAAGGTGCTGTAGATAATTTTATACTGCCAACACATTCTGTTGATGCATTCCATTTTCAAACGTATTCATTTATGAACCAGTAGTTAGAAGTAGAAAAGTTCTAACAGAAACCACAAAGCTCATCTACAGCCACACCACACTGGATACGCCCAATCTCATCTGATCTTGGAAGCTAAGCAGTGTTGGGCCTGGTTAGTACTTGGATGGGAGACCACCTGGGAATACAAGGTGCTGTAGATATTTTTATCCTGCCAACACCGTTCTGTTGATGCATTCCATTTTCAAACGTATTCATTTATGAACCAGTAGTTAGAAGTAGAAAAGTTCTAACAGAAACCACAAAGCTCATCTACAGCCACACCACACTGGATATGCCCAATCTCATCTGATCTTGGAAGCTAAGCAGTGTTGCGCCTGGTTAGTATTTGGATGGGAGACCACCTGGAAATACAAGGTGCTGTAGATATTTTTACACTGCCAACACCGTTCTGTTGATGCATTCCATTTTAAAACGTATTCATTTATGAACCAGTAGTTAGAAGTAGAAAAGTTCTAACAGAAACCAGAAAATTCATCTACAGCAACACCACACTGGATACGCCCAATCTCATCTGATCTTGGAAGCTAAGCAGTGTTGGGCCTGGTTAGTACTTGGATGGGAGACCACCTAGGAATACAAGGTGCTGTAGATATTTTTATACTGCCCACACCGTTCTGTTGATGCATTCCATTTTCAAACGTATTCATTTATGAACCAGTAGTTAGAAGTAGAAAAGTTCTAACAGAAACCACAAAGTTCATCTACAGCCACACCACACTGGATACGCCCAATCTCATCTGATCTTGGAAGCTAAGCAGTGTTGGGCCTGGTTAGTACTTGGATGGGAGACCACCTGGGAATACAAGGTGCTGTAGATATTTTTATACTACCAACACCGTTCTGTTGATGCATTCCATTTTCAAACGTATTCGTTTATGAACCAGTAGTTAGAAGTGGAAAAGTTCTAACAGAAACCAATAAGTTCATCTACAGCAACACCACACTGGATATGCTCAGTCTCATCTGATCTTGGAAGCTAAGCAGTGTTGGGCCTGGTTAGTACTTGGATGGGAGACCACCTGGGAATGCAAGGTGCTGTAGATATTTTTATACTGCCAACACCGTTCTGTTGATGCATTCCATTTTCAAATGTATTCATTTATGAACCAGTAGTTAGAAGTAGAAAAGTTCAAACAGAAACCACAAAGCTCATCTACAGCCACACCACACTGGATACGCCCAATCTCATCTGATCTTTGAAGCTAA